>NC_054080.1:6574032-6874032 GCF_017639655.2 Falco naumanni
TACGTGTATTAAAAATGTGGTCCCTTAACCAAAAGCTAGCCTATGTATTTCAGATGCTTTCCCCCACCATGTCAGTGCATTAGAAAACTTGTGAAATAGACGCATATATTACACAAAGAAATATATCACTTGAGTTTGTAAATTCCTTAGTCACTCCTTTTTCAGGAAGGTTTAGGTGTAAGCCTGTGTTCTTCCCACCTCTCTGTGATACAGGCAGTGAGGACTAAGCCCAATTTGCACAAATCTGTCTTTTAGAGTTCCGCTGTTTTGTTGTGGGTCTGTTTGTGGTTGTTTTGTTGGTTGTTTTTTTTCCTTTAAATAGCAAAACGTAAAACATGAACACTTTGAAAATGTTTTCTTTGAAAAATGTTTAGCTGTTATCAGTTATGTGTTTCAGAAAGATTTCACTGGATCATTGTATGTTTTATCGCTTGTTATCTGCATGGCTATATTCTTAGAACATGCTTTCCATTATCTTTGTACTGTACTGGGAGAAGAATGGAGGGCTCGTCCTTTGAATGTTATTTATTCAGCTGGATTCTCTTACATTACAACATGTAATTTGCAGACTATTATAGAAAGCATTTGTTCTGTTACAATCCCTAACCCTCACAAAGTTTATTCATGGCAAAAATGTCACTTCTTTGTGCAAAGGGGCTTCCAAAAAGTTGGAGAGTGTCTTTTGTTCAGTCACTTAGAAGAATATATGCTTGAAAATAAACCTGGTGTTGTGCTGTAGGGAGGAGAAGCCACGATGTACAGTATATCGTTTGGTTTTCAATTCAACGGTTCATTGTTATTTAACAAATCTGTTAAGGAACATGTTTGGGTCCAAACAACTGAAACATGAGCTTAAGGTTAAGCACTTATTTTGTCCGCTTTGTTTAAATCCACCTTGCACATGGTGGTGGTAGCTTAGCTGGGATATGGACATGAAGTTTCTGAGGTCCACATGTGTGAAAAGATGGATATCCATTCTCTCCCCCTCCTGGTAAATTAAGGAAAGAACAGTCTGGAGAATATGTACGCCACATGTAATTTTGGAGAAAGCAGTCACTGTGTCTGCATCACTGAATATGTGACTTTGTCAGTGACCAGGGAGCATCACCACACATTGATGAGACTTTTCACCCCTGGAAAGAAGGGCCTATCTTTACACCATCATGGTTCCATGTGGTTTTAAGAGACTTGGATGTGGAAAAAAAGCTTTCATTTAACTATCTGCACTACTCGGACCACTGTGGGAAATCACCTGTGGGTCTCAGCCGAACAAACACCTTCCCGTAGCCCACCAATGTTCTGTCGTGCAGCTTTCACCGGGAGCCAGCCGAGGGACATTAAGGACTTCTGACTCTACGCCAGCACAAGCTGCACTGCAGATCCTGTACGTACACTGAATGATGGTAATTACAGTGAAGGGTCTAGGGTATTATTTATTTCTCACTAGCAGACAGCACCTGACAGTCTTTGTATATCAAGTTGTTATTAAAATCCTATGTCTGGATATTAAGCTGACTTATTTTATAACTAATCTTCTTTTACAACTAATCATGAACTATGTATAAAGTTTGGTAAGTAAATTCATCTAATTTGACAGGAGAGATATTAAAATGAAATAATTTATGTCATAAAATAAACCATAGTAACTTGTTTTTGTGATTGCCAAATGCAGTTTCATTACTACATTGGTGTAAACATCTTTTGAGTAATTTCAATCTTGTATTAAGACTGGATTTGCATGATAACACATCATTTTATTACTTATAGAATGCATTTTCTGAGGATTTTGTGTATAAATCTCCCCTGAATTATCATGCCACACTGAGGATAGGGACATACAGAAATCTCTACTGATGACTCCCATCCAGGGAGCACGTCACCCACCCTTTTGCTCTGTGCTGTGATACTGAAGAGGGCAGAGCTCTAGCTGAGCTAGAAGAGACACATGCTCCAGTTTCCTTCTCTGAACCGTGCTTCTTTTCTAAATTTGTGCTTTGGGAAAACTTTGATGTCCTGAAGTGTGCCTGTTGATGCAGGACAACTTCTGGTATAGCCTAGTGAAAATGTGAGCAGAATTTCATGAACACAAAAACGGCGTTGTCCTCGTTTGCTTTTGGGGTTGGGTGTATCTAATTGGGCAAACGCAAAGAAAGACAGAAAATGTGGGAGGTGGGCCCACATTGAAAAGCAGACTACCCAGAGAAAATCATACAAAGCTGGGTGCTCAAATCTCAACATGACAATGGCAATCAAAGATCTTCAGAACAATCTTCGGCATGCTTCAGCACTTGCAGGGGCCCAAGCTATTGAGGGAAGGAAGTCTTGGAGCCACACCTTTCTCCTCTGGGTTTCTTCAGTCCTAATTTAAAATGCTTGCACATGATATAGCATTACCCATTCTTTTTCCTCTTTACATCCTGCTATCAAACAACCAAAAATAACTCCCACTCTGCAGGTCACAGAAAATCCTTACTTACAGCATATGGATTTCACTGGGAGCACTTGTCTTAAAATCAGTTTTCAGAAGCACGTATGTCAAGTCCAAAGTAGTAGTGCAAGCTGTTCATCAAATGTGTCTGTAATATCACTGGCCTTTTTTTTATGGTTTATCACTTTCTAATTTCCCACCCCTGCCCTTTGCATGACAGGTTCACTGGGAACAAACTGGAAACTTGTACAAGGTGGGAAAGGAGGCCAGAAATCACAGAACTGGGAAGGCAGCAGTTTGTTTAGGGTGTTTAGCATGTTTACAGCATGACAATAATGCTTCTCCTGACTTCTTTTTTGTGACTGAGACTGTTTACTCATCCATAATTAACAGTGTGCTAGGTAGGGAAGAGGGCAAGATATCCTTAACCAAGCAGTAAGAAGTAGCAACATGTCAATGTCATTTGCTGCTTTGTTAACACTGCCTATTGGAAGAAATATTTAAAGCAAGTGAAATAAAACAAGCTCCTATGAAATATCAGATACCATTTAAAAATAGGTATTTTAAAATATAAATGGCCATGATAGCCCTATTTAGCACAAGAGCACTGACCAGTGTAAGGAAATCACAGGAGGTATAAGATGTATATACTCTACAGTAGCATTTTACTATAAAAGCATGGACCCCTGCTGGCATATGTAATTTAATGTGCAGCATGCCTCTCCTAATTCAATCAGGTCTCTACATCCCTTCTTTTATATTCCAATTGGATTCCATGTGCTAAAGCCATCAAGATTTTCAGGATGAAATGAATGCTTGTATTAATCCAGCAATTTCCATTTAAAACACAGCATCGATTTGATTAATAAGGTTTGATGCTGAATAATTATACGGCAAATATGTAGGATATAGAAAAACCACAGATGTGACCACCAGCAAAAGCCTTGTGGGAGAAGGAGGTCAAAGGGAAGCAATGGCCATGACTGAGGTGATGAATTCTTGGCTTTCCTCTTATGCAATTAACAAGCAATGCTTCTATTAATTTGCCACCCCCAGAGTCTTCACTGGTCAGATGTGTCAGGGTCAAGGGGCAGAGGGGCAGAGCAGGGGTCAGCATCACAGCAGCCCTGAAAAGAAATGGGAAAATGAAAGAAATCCAAATGAAATGGTAAAGCATACTTTTAGCAGTGAGGCAGGGGGGAGGCATCTCTTTAATGTTAAGACTCCTGTTTTAGAATAATAAAAATGTTCTCTGCACATTTAATTCAAAGTAATCAATCTGAGGTGCAGCGTTTGAGCATCCAATAAAAGAAAATCAATGTGGTCTCTACAAGAGAAGACAAACAATGCCAGCTTTTACTAAAGGGATTATAGGTTAACATTTATTCAGTGTATTGTAATCTGATGTCAAGTGGTATAAAATCAAGCCAACAATCCATTACCACCCGTTATAGGCTAGGTGCTGATCTCATGCAAATTGACTTTTCATAGAACTTATTGAATCATTTCTGTGTTCTAGCTATGGAACATTTTATACAGCTGCTGAACTTCAATAAATTCTATTTCAAACTTGTACTGAGGAATATCAAAAAGACAAATATTTGCCATTTCAAAGCACAGTTTAAATTTTACATGGTTTCCTTGTGCTTCCCATCATTAATTAATCAAATGGAATGTAGTTTGTCTTAGGTTAGTAACAGGCAAAAAAAAGGTATTAATTTGAGAACTGTCATAAAGTAGTAGTTCTCCAACTCTCCAGTCTGGTCCTGGTTACTTCCCATGAGTGTTATTAATTTATAAGCATTAAGTATAGTAAATTGACAAAAAAAAGTCAATTTTAAAAGATGCCTATGTTGTTTAGAGATAATCACAGTAATTTGTAATAAAGTGCTTTGCAGGGAAGAAGGATTCTGTGCAAATCTCAGCTCTCAAAAGAAATCTTTGACAATGAAAGGCCCAATCATGTTCCCGAACAAAATCAGTTGGAATTTGTCACTGGTGTTGGTCAGGGTGAAATGAGACTCATGTCTGCCTTTGATAAGCCACAGTAAAAGGAGTAAAGCCTTTTAAATGATATATCGTAAAAAGGGATTTGTATCCATCACATGTCTTTCCTAGGTGTTAATTCATCAGAACGTAGGGGGTTTGGGCACATGGCTGAAACCCCCAGTATGTCCTGCTGGCTGCTGGCTGTAGTGATCGCCACTGGCCGATATCAGCTGGGAAGAGGACAAGCACAGTGCTGTTTTCCAGTTGCAGAAAAAGTCAGTAATCTCGAGTTTAACATAGTATAAAATAGCTGTAGGAGTTGTCAAAGTTAACATTATTTTTGAAACAGTCTGGTTCCTTGTTAGGGTTGGGTCACTTTTATGTGCGTAGAAAAACATTACCACATGCTTGAAAATATTGCTGATATTCTGCAGATTGTATTGCAGTACCGCTCTCTGCTACTTCAAAACACTTCGGAGTTAGACAGAGGTAGGAGGGGAAATTGGACGTGACACTATTTTTATTATAAAAGCTAAGTTTGGTTTTGCCACCCTTAGCACAACAGAACATTTTATCCAGGAAGATGTCTTCCCCCCACCCCATTCTTTTTTTATACATAACCTTGTGTTTCTAAAAGGAAATCGAAGCCCTGAAGTTCCCAAGGTCACGACGTCCCTCCTCTAGCACGGCAAACAGTAAAGGCAGCGCGCACTTCGGTTATTTGAGTAGTGGAAGATATGAGAGAAAAATGATTCTGTGGATTTGGCGAAGAGAGAAAATTAAAGCACTATTACTCCTTCCTGCTAATCGTTGGATCATTTTACAAATCAGCGTACAAACTTCTGCCTTAGCTTCCCCTCTCTAAAAGAGGAAAACTTCCCTTTTTTTGTTGCACCATCCTTCCAGCTTACCGCATGGGCAAATCTAGGTGACTGCTGCAGGGAGAAACCCCTTTTTAGGGCCTGATGCGAAAAGGCTGCTTGAGCCTCAAAATTCATCTGTGTGTTGGGAAGGACAAAATTTTCATCTATAAATTTTCCAGTCAAGTTCAGGTTGAAGTAAGTGGGGAGAGCCCATTAGGATTTCCTCCTAGCCTTCTCCCACCAAGGTGGGCCCCAAGCCCCATCCCTTGTTCAGGTAAGGTTAGACCTGGGACTTCTCAAGCCACTCTGCTGTGTTCCTTTGTTGTCTTCATTTTCAACAGGCAACACTTTGTTTCCCTGCTAGTGCCTGCCTAGCTCAAGAGCATTTTCCTTGGCATCCAACACAGCAGTGCCAAGGAGAAAGCTGTCCTACAGAACAGATATCCCTTCAAACATGCATATTCATGGTGTCAGCAGCTTCCCCATGGAAGCTTCCCAGGACTTAAAAGGCTGGCGATTAGAACTTAAAATTAACGTGTCCGAGTAAAGCAGGTAGTTTAGATCCTCCACACCCACCCATGAATGGAGGTTCTTCTCCTTTTTTCCCTTTCCAAACACAGAATAATGATGCGGGAGATGCAAAGTGTGTGAAGAAAGTATGAAAACAAGGTGGTGGTCAAACAGAAGTGCTGATATTAGCATAGAAGACCCTCCAGCTGGAAAATATTTTGGGGGGGAGGGTTCAGTTTCTGAATGCCTTGTGCTAGGCTTTAAAACAAAACAGGGGAAGTGGTTTGGCCTGAAGAGGAAGGACATCGTAGACCCTACAGCTCTGAAAGGCATCCCGCTTTGGCATTTTTGAGCTGAGGGCCACAAAAGGTCTGTGGTGGGATTCCATATAGTTCTAGTTTTAGATAGATACAACCAGTTAAAGGTGATTGAATACCAAGGGCTGAGCAGCGCTTATTATGCCTGCTGCTGTGAGACTTTAATTCATTATTGTAACAGAACAAAACAACACAGCAGCTGCACAGGACATGGTTGTAGTATTGATTGGGCTTCTCAAAAGTCTTCTCTTAGGATGCAGAGTGCAGTCAAACATGCACAAACATCATTCAGTTCCCCTAATTCTGTCATGTGCTCCCTGTACCTCAAACTAAAGCAGCCTCAAGATACAGGAAAATGCCTCTTTAGTTGAAGGCAGACAAGGCTCTAAGCCTGACTCGAGGGGGTTATGCAGATGTGGTGACCTTTCTTCCAGAGACCAGATTTTACACTCAAATTGCCATTAAAGCTCTGCATTCCCTCGAGGCCCACAGTCAACTTGTGTGTTTTCTCCATTAGGGTTAAAAGTCAGCGTGGCACCGTGCCCACACTGCATACTAAACGGAATGGAGCATAAATAAACGGCAGGCCAGCCCTCCATCCAAGGGAAATTGCATCTTTTTTTTTAATATTTTCGTAATACAGGCTATTTGCTATGGTGATAAGTGCAATATCTAACCGAGCTAGTGGGAGAACCCTTGCTGCAAACAACAAATATACAGGAAACGTTGTACTTTTCTCACTCTCTAAATTAAGTACAAAATTCAGAGCTAACAGCAGCAGCCTCTACCTGCACCCAGTGCCACCAAATGCACTTCTGAAGTGCTGAATTGGAAATGAGGTGTGTTACCTCTTCCTTTAGGGTAAGCTAAACAGAACATTTCTGTGAGTGACTTGCACGCGCAGCTGGATGCCAGCCAGCCAACTTTGTTCATGACACTCAGCATCTCTGCATCCTTCGGTGTGAACTCCGGGAGGCCCTGGGCCAGAATAAGGGCTTCGATCCTTGTGCACACATTACAAAGGGGTCTGTGGGCAATAGGGGTAAAATTCCAAATCCCACCTCTTGAAGCAGCCTGCCAGCGGCAGGTGTAGAAAATACAATGGATGTGGGGTTTTGCAAATGGAAGGGGTGTTTGCAAAATTCTCACCCCTTGCAAAACGGCCATAGTCACCTTCCTATGCTCCCGAATGGCATTGCACAGACCTGCTATAGCAAAAATGGCCTTTGTGCAACAGATATATGTGAGATCTGTCTTGCTCCGCAAGGGGTAAACATCCCTCAGGCTTTAAAAGGAACAGACAATTTGGTCTATTTCAATAGCAGCATCTGAGTTAAAAAAAAAATAAATAAGCTGCACACTTCAGGGAACTAAACTTGAACATTGCTTTTCCATATGTAAAACTATATTCCTACAGCTGCAAGTGGTAATGATGAAATATTTTCAAATTGAAAAAATTTATGAAAAAAAAATGAAAAATATTCAAAAATCCTTTGATGAAGACCTGAAAGTTTTCTCTAAAATAGAAAAAACATATTATTGATTATGAAGGCTTAATGACTTACCAGACAAAAGCTGTATTCCTGCAGTTCAGCAAGGATTTCTGAAAACTCATATGATAAGACGTTTTTCGTGACAGAGGTTTAGGATAGAACATTTAATCAAGATGTTGAGAGAAATCAGATGCCTTTACCCATAAGTTAAACATGTTTATAAACTACTCAGAAATCACTTCCTAGTGCTAAAGCAATTTTGCTTTGTAGGCAGTATAGCAAATAGGAAATACAGCTGCCAGCAGCAGGTGATTCACAGTGGTTTTTCTTTGAAAAATAGTATTTTTAAAGGCAGGCAACAATTTTCAGTTGATTAGAGGAATCTTTTCTTCCTGCTGCCCCCAAATTATTACGTCTTTCTTCAGTCATGTAGAGCATCAGATGACAATTCCAAGATATTAAGGCATATGTTGTAACATTAAATACAATAAATACACAGAGCACCGTGCCAGCTCAATGGCAAGAGTAATCTGCATCTGTGTCGCAGGACTTTCATATGATTACTGAACACCACATTAAACACAAACTTTAAAAGAAAAAGAAAAATAGCTGCCTTAAATGCCACCGTGGCTGCTGGTTAACAGAATTGGGTGGGCAAGGACATCAATGGGAAGCTGTACCTGTGAGGGAAATACCCTGTATATACTCACAGCTGGAAATTGAGTTAATTAAAGTATGAATGATATCTACTCTAACCCCCCCATAAGCCTGTATTACAAGCTGCTATTTGATATAAGGCTGCTTGATCTTGCCTCAAAGCTAAAAGAATCTCCATTTTAATATTTCCTGTAACACTTGAAATGTTTGGGTCTTAAGGAAAGTGTTTGGTTAAAAAAAAAAGTAAAATTCAATGTCAGACATGTCTTTTTTGCTGTATTTCCCCATGAACACCAAAAAAAAATCCCCATCATGGGACAATGCAGAAAAAAAATTTCCACTTATATTTTGATCAACATAATTCCAGAGCTGCTTATTAGACAGGATTGAAAAGACAGTACCTCTCTTGGAATCAAGACAAACATAGTCAGTCCACAATTAATTTCATTACACATGCGTTGGATATATTGGCCTTCTTTTCTAATCAGGTAAAAAAGCATTTCAGATGCAAGTTACCAGCTTTTTTGAACTTGGTTACCTTCTTTCCCCAAGAGGCTGTGTACACTGCACACTGACTCCTTCACTAGGTAAAACCTCATGCACATTGTATTTTTGCAAGCTGCTGTGAAAAATGAAAGTTTTCTGTATGTGTCACCATATTTGCAATCCTACTCGGAATCGCCTATGAAGTGATAGCCTCTGAAAAAAAAACAGCTTCAGATCAGCCAGAGCAACAGAAGTGTTTCCCTTAGATGCACACATACAGAGATCTTTTGTCCTTTCCCTGCTGACCCTTCAGTCTGTTGTCTTGAAGTCCTGTACAATTACACAAGAAGCCACTTCAGTCATTCTGGAATGTATTTTCTCCTCTTTTGTTTATTATATATCTCAGTGATATCTTTCTCCAGTTGTTCTTCAAGCCATTGCCTTCGCATTTCTGTTAAACTTCATTTGCTTTATCGCAAAAGGATCTCGGTGGGATTTTCTGGCAAGTAAGAACTATTAATAATAGGCTTCTTGTCATATTAAAAAGTCAGTAGGCTATGACTTAATACTGAAATGGAATGGCAAACTTTACATTGAGTTTCTTGTATCCAGTTGTTTATTTCAGAACCTCAAGGTCTTCGGCTGTAGTAGTGGGGTTTTTTGTAAAAAAGGAAATTTGCCTAGATTGTACAAGAAACTCCCGACTTTTAAAAAAAGAAGATTTTTGATTACCATTTATCTACCTGAAAATAAATCCTAGAATAAGAGACCCAGCGTCTTCTTTAGAAAAAAAAAATAAATTAATAAACAGCCGAGTGCAGCTTTGAAAATCTCTTTATCTAATAAACAGTAGAAATGATTTAAAGAACCTTTTCTGACCTATTAGGCAGGTACTGTAGTTATTTATTTGCCCTTTCTTTTACAATGTGTTGCATTTATCAGGCTGAGCAGCTCCAAAGGGGTCATACTGGTCTATTAGACTAACACAGAATGGCATGAAACAAGGTCTTTCCAGATGCAGGAAGATATCCACATTTCAGTAGCCGTGTCCTCTGACTTGATGTGCACCTTTGCATACCTAGCCAAATTTGACAGAATATCCTATAGTTCCAGCAAAGGCCAGGAATTTTACTGAAATTTTGCAGCCAAACACTGGATGAAATGAGCTGGACTGACAGAAGATAACGTCATCCTCACCAGCCTTGTAGAGGCAAAGGCTTTTAGTCTTCAAATTCCCAGTGCATGCAGCAGGATACGCAGGTTTTCATAGTTACATTCATTGTAAATTAAAACTGAAGCTCAGGTTTAAAATACCAGAAACATTTCTCTAAAGTTGGTAAACAACTGCATAAAAAAAAGCAAAACACAACTGGGTGTAACAGATGAGATTTCAGCCCCGAATGTAGTTGCAGCAACTGCAAATCAATCTTTGCTCCTCAGAGGGCTGTTTCATGAGCTAAAAGTGAGATAGGTAAAAAGAATAATGCCCCTGCTCCTTCTGTCATCACCTCGATGTGGCAGATGCTACCCCAAAAATGTTTTAGCGGGAGCATCCACCTGACGTGACACTCCGTGACAAAGAAGACCACTGCTCCCAGCTCCTTTCTTCCACCCCAGACCTGCTTGAGCAGGATTTTCCTGCGGTCCCAGGGGTTCCTGTGGCAGTCTTGTAATTCTCTGAGTAAAAAGCAGAATTATAACAGGAGAACAGAATCATCTAGTGATGATGGAAACGCACATTTTATTTTAATTAATAGGATTAAGTACTTCACAGTTTCTCATCCTGATTTTTAAACCTATCATGTAAATTTCTTTTTAGTTTCCTATTGATTCAACATATGATAATGAATATTGTTTTATCCATATAAAAAGCTGTACTAAAGGTGTCCCAATGATGTCGGAACACTTAATACTCAACAATTTTAAAAAGAAAATGAAAGAGTGTATCAAAAGGGTATGAATCTTAAAGGAGCAGAAAGATCATGTTCTGCTTTGTAACAGGGTGGTATTTTTGTGTTTGTGAGATTGTAAAGGATACAAAAGCTTCCTTCCTTATCTTGTGCAACATGAAAACAGTCAGCCTGATTTTAATGCATTAATATTGTAAAATAAACACGAGGCACTGTGTGCTAGGTTTCCAGAGCATATCATTACAGCTGCATTAAAAGCTTATGAGAACAAAGGGCTTATGTGTTGCATAAGTACTAGTCCACCCTAAATATGCCACTATAACCCATATAGATTGCATCAAAGAAAGGAAAAGAAAAATACAAATACAAATGGCAGAGAGAGTTCTGCATGCCTGCTAACTTTTTAACCACATCAGATATCCAGACATGAAGAGGCCAAGCTAAACAACTCTTCATCGCAGAATTATAATTACGGATTCGTAAGCAGTGATATGTGTCCCTGTAGATGAAACAACAGCCTTTAACCCACCTGAGAAGGGCTCAGAAAATAGTGTTGACATCGCTTGTACCTGGAGCACGTTATGTCTGTTCCTGCCATGTGGCTTTTCAGGACTAGTGGGTTGATTTTGGCACCCTTAAATCCGTAAGAAATACTAGTTTTATTATACCTTTTACAAACATTAGACTTCAGCTATCAGAGCTTTGAAAGCTTATTTATAACAGCCCCACCTACAGCCACTAACCCTCATTCCTTACCTAGGACATAATTAAACTTCTCCAGATCCCCATTAACCTGTTCCTTTGATCTCCGTGGTGATGATATGCAAAGCCATCCTATAAGGCCTCATCTCTTGCTATTGGTTGGGATTTTTGATAACTGTATGCAGAGTTCTGAGGAAGCAAAACCTATTGAAGATTTTCTCAAGCTATGGACAAATCCAGCTCAAAAGACCAATTTAAAAAAATCCACGTATCGAGTGAAGTGTCTTCATTAGGGTCTAAGGCCTAAAAGAAAATACTAGTCCAGGGAAATGCTGAAGGTCTGTGACTGACCTTTCTTTGGTTTTAATCACTGAAACTCCCGACAGCTTAATAAGTTGAAGGTGCTGGATCACAGTCTAACTTAATAAGGCCCACAGCAGAGCCTTGGCCACCTTTGATTGCTCCCATAAGTCTTAGCACATCTGGTACTCTGTTCTTGGGTGAGAAATGTTTTCCATAACTTTCCTCATGTTCACTACCCTGCATATAAATTGTTTTTATTAAACCAAGAATGATACAGCACTGTATATTTGTGTGAGCTTTTGCAGTTTTCAGCCATCATCCCACTGAGAGAGATGATTGTTTTCTCCAGAATAGAATTAAACACGGTTTATCACAAGAATCTCCTTAGCTTCCTCTCCCCCCACCACTTTTTTTACTGAGAATCGCATGGGTCAAGCTAACCTTCAGCTGTGACACAAGATTAAAGGACTGGAGATAGCAACAAGTCGGGTAGGAATCATCTGCAATCTGCTGCATTTGTTCTTTTTCAAAAAACAGTGCAGAAGGGCAAGCACACAGATTTAGCCAGGAGGCTTGCTTTTAAAAAACCAGAAAGCCAAAACCCGCGCTAACTTAACCGGGAAAGGTGTTTATATTTTCTATGCATAGTTTGGCCATAATGCAAATTAATTTAATGTGTGAACTTATACATAGAAAGTGTGGCAAAAAAAAAAAAAAAAAAAAAAAGAAAAGAGAAAAAGTGTCATCATTTAATGACGATTGCTGTGTACATGTGCCTGGCTGTACTATACATACGCGCATGGGTACATACACATGTATGCATACACATGTAGGGGAATAAGGGTGTTTTATTCTATTTTATTCGGATCCTTTTCCATTCATAGCAGTAGGATATCTCAGCAACTTCTGTCAGTGCTGAAAAAAAAAACAATTTGAGTGGTGTCAGTCATCCATTTTGTCTTCCATCCTCCTTCTGGAAATAAGCGTGCAAAGTAGGTTTTTCTTTTCACAGGGTTTGAGTTGCTGTTGTTCCTTAACATACAGTGTTAAATAATGTGTTATTTATCTTCTAATATTGTAATATTTATCTTGGAAAATCAAGATGATGAGATACATCTTGCCCTGGAAGTGGAAGCACAGGCTGGTGATGTTTGCAAATGTTCTCAGACTCATTTTGTAGGATTTAGCTCCACAGTTTTGTACCACCCCTTGAGAAAGTTCTGTTTTGTGCACAGGCAAACTTTAACAGCTAGATTTGTGGATTTATATACACATAAGCCAAAAGTATATTCATTTGAAAGGATAGTAAATTAGTAAAGGCATATAACTAGTTGTTATATGCCTTTACTGCTAAATAGCTAAGGAAATGTGCTGTTCTAAGTAGGGAATTGTAGGCAAGGCTGGTGTTTATGAGCTTTTTTGGAAAAGGAGTACCCTGAACTCAGGTTTTATGTCGACACCATAGTGCTTTCTGCAAGGCAGAACTGGCCAAAGAGTGATGATCAGTTTTTCCTTACATTTTTCAATCATTGTCAGAAAAATACATTTTACAAAATAACAAAGTAATGCATTCACAAACACCTGATCTAAAAATAGGAGAATATATAATTCAGAGGGTCTGCTTTACCTGTAACTGTTTACAGTTGATTTTGCTGTTGCCTAAGCAGAGTCCATGAGTGCGGTTTTAAGATAATCCCTGCCTGCTCATTGTTTGAAGAGAGAAAAAGAAGCATTTTCTCATTTCCCACATACCTTCAAAACTGTAAATTCTTTGTCATTAGAGATATGTTGATGTGAGTAGGCACATCCTTCTAAGGGAGGATTTCTTGCTCATTATCAACAACCCCATAAAATGAAGATGCCACTGTAATAATGGCACAAGTTCCATGGCCATACTGAGTCTGATCAGTGGTCCTTGCCCATTTAGAAGTGGCCATAAGGGTTGCTCAGGGGAGAGAAAGAAGAAACTAAGTATATGTGTTCGTTCCCCTAGTGCACTCCTAGACTTCACTTACTTTTAACTCAGAGACTTCCCAAGTTGGAAGGGGTATTTATGCAGAAACTATGTAAACTCTACATAATCCTCAATAGATTCCTCTTCTATGAAATTGCTCAGTCTCACCTGAGCCTACCAAAACCTACAGCTTCTCTGGCATTCTCTGGCAAGAGGAGTCCTTTGCCCAGCCATAACTTCTTTTGTTTTCTCTGACTTTTGCTTCTTCGATACATTTCCACTTTTAAGATGAATAGTTAATCTGTATTCACTCTCTTCCATGCCACTCACGGCCTGGAGAACTCTATCAAATCTTCATAACCCAAGTCCTCTCTTTTCCGGATTTCTACTTATACTTCATATGGAAGTTATTCTGCACTATTGATCATCCATTTGGCCTTTATAAGCACCTTTTCCAATTCCACATATTTTGGCAGAACTGCAAACAGTATTCAAGAGGTGAGTGAGCACAATGATAGTATCTAGGTTTTTTCTACATCTCCTAGTATTTGCTTTGCCTTTCTGAATACGACCAAGCTCTGAGCTCACATTTTCATGGAAATACCTCAGCAAAGCATCCCAAAGATACTGTTCCTGTATGGTAATGTTGAGGTCAGGACACATTTGTTCATAATTAAAACTGGGATATCTTTTTCCCATGTTCATCACTTTAAAATTTTTCTCCATTCAGTTTCATGTATCATTTTATTGCTCAGTCACATGATCTTACAAGGTTCTTCTGTAGTCCTTCAGTCAACTATCAACCCTACTGCACTGGACAATTTCAAATCATGAGCTCAGAATTTTCCCTGTGTAATAATAACTAGTTACCTGTGGTTTTGCATCATCACAGAAACACAGAAATATTCAGGTTAGGAGGCACTTTGGCAAGTCACCTGTTATATCCACCAGCTTGAAACAGGGTCAACAGTGAACTCAGGCTAAGTCTAAAGGGCTTTGTTTAATCAGGTCTGGAAAACCTGTGGTGATGGAGGTTCCTTTCTGGGAAACCAAGCCCAGAGCTCAAGGATTAGTTATACCTGTAGTGAAATTCTTCTACTTACATACTTCTAGTACTTATATACAGTGTCATCCCCTGTTTAACTCATTACCACAGTCCCTCAGTCTCCTACTATGCAGCTCAGAAAGGAGACTGACTTTATCTTCGTGGTAGCCTCATAGACTCACCAGCCTGTATTTCCTTAGATCAAGCTTCTTTCCCTTTCTGAAGGCAGGTGCATCTTTGCCTTTCTGTCCCCTTTCAAAGCCTTCCCCAATCTCCATTACCCTTCACAGACAGCAGTGAGTGTCCTCACAGTGCCAGCAACCCTCAACGCCCTTGAATATACCTCATCTGGTCCCATGGAAATGTGTGGGCTGAGATTCTCAGGAGATACCTGAAGCAGAGATTTGAGCACTTCTGCTGAGTTCCTCTCATCTTGAACACTGTCTCTAGGCACAAAGGCCTGGGAGGTAAAAAGCTAAACAAAGGCAGTGAGTACCTCAGCCTTATCTATGTCAACTGTCACTAAATTACCTGTTCAGCAGCCTGGATTTCCTACTAACGTATCCATAGAGGCTTTTCTTCTTGCCCTTGACATCCTTTGTTACCTTCAAGTCTAGTTAAGCATTGACTTCCCCTGCTTCCACCTCCTCTGCTTGTCCTTTTTGTATTCAAGCTCAGCTGTGAGTTCCTTGTTTAGCCAAGCTAGTCTCCTGATAAATCGCATTTTCCTGAAACTTGGGATGCATAATTTTTCTGTTTGGAGGAGGCTGACCTGCCAGTGTTCCTGAGCTCCTTTAACCTTCACAGTGACCCATCATAGGATCCCAGCCACCAGTCCTGTGAGCAAGCTCAAGCCTGCTGAGGTCTGTACTCTCTTTCTTGCCATTATCAACCCCCTCAGGATCATAAGCCCTGCTATAACATGATCAATACAACCAAAGCTGACATTGATCAGCACATCCCCAACCAGTTCTTTCTTGCTTGTGAAGAGCAGATCCAGGCAGCAACACCCCTGGTTGGTCCAACATAGCATCTGCATGAAGATGTTATCCCGGATAACACCTGCATGACATGGCGTTGCTTTTGCGGCATATGATTGTCTTGGATTTGAGGAATTCTGCAGTGCTTCACAGACTCAGAGCACACATTTCTCCCCCAGCTTTAAGCTGCTGTAAAGCTTTTTCCACAATTTAGACAGCCTCATGTATTAAACTGTGACATTGCACCTCACTGAGACTGACTGGGGCATCTTCTGCTCCACCAGGAGACATGTGGCCTTCTGCCCTTTCTGGAAGAGTCCTTCCCCTTTTTCTGTCCCTCTTGTGCAAAAGCTTCTGAGGCAGTCCTTTCATGACCCCCTCACACCTACCATCTGCAATGCGTCAACCAAGAGGACTCTCCGAATGCTGCTTTGGGTCCCTCTAGCTCATCTGTGAGGCAGAATAAAGCCAGAGAGAGAGGCAGGGTCTCACATGGGAACTTTTCTCTACTGAGAACAAATTTTCAATCCCCATTCCAGTTTGCCTGAAGTGGTTAACTGGTCAGCCTAAGGTCAATCAGCTCTACTCCATAATCATTTTAAAAGGGGAAACTCTTTCTCTCATTGAATGGTGCAATCTTGTCTTTTTATAACCCTCTGCATTTCAGGGTAAGGATAACAGGCAGTTTTCATCAGACTCTGGGAAAAGTATTCCAGTAGTTTCAGGCTTGTAAAGATCTTTTTGCTGGGTCCAGGCATCAGACAATTACAGGTACACCCTGTTTGGCTGACCCAGCAGCTCTTGGAAGAAAAAAATAAATAAATCACTATTTTTTGTGTTATTGGATATTATTCTGCAAGACATAAACCTTGTATGAGAGCTTTTTCTCACCAGTTCAGTTATTAATTACATCAATGTTATCATTTTCAATGTAGATTTTATATTTTCCTATCCTAATAAAAATAAGCAAGGTAAAAACCCAATGGATATGATTCCTGATCATTTATTTATAATTATTACCTTACAGAGTGATTATTCTTATATTTGCTTGACTGGTTTCTTTCCGTTCTTTTTATTGATGCCTGTCATCATTAGAAAATTCACAGCTCCTCCAGACTGAAGTTTCTGAATTCTGTAATAAAGATAAGAGCATTTTAAGAAAAAAATAAATTAAAAATTACTTCAGCGTTAGTTTAACTAAATATTTCCTCAGGCTTCTATGAGTGAAGCCTGTGTAATTCAGCAGCAGACTTTAAAGGGATATATGTGAAATAATGTTATTTGTAATCAAGCAATGGACTGGGACCAGCTGCTGGCCACAGGCTTTGCCTCACGTTCGCTGGACAGTCATTTAGTTTCTTTGGTCCGATTTATCCCAGCCTAACTTCAGGGATATGACTGAGGCATCTAATTAAGATTGTAATTGCTTCAGGTTCTCTTGCTCATCAGTGGAGAGAGGGGGACCTCTGAGAGGCAATTCAGATTTAAAATATAGGTTTATTTGCCCTTTGATGTGCCTGTCTTTCTCCAGTGACTAGCTGGGAAGATGAGGACAACTGCAACTCTAATTAAGTGCCTTTGTTACATACCTAAAATTAGCTAAGATGAATCTGGATTTCTGTGCCTTAATTTCCTTTTGTAAAACAAATTTAAATTCTACTTTTCCTTCTGTGCATATATGTAGCAGCAGGCAGCACTATGATATGAATTTTAGTGATCATTGTGATGGCAATTGCTATCAACAGCGGATTCACCCAACATAAAGTTATCTTTCCTCGAGAAAGCTGAGTCACTAGGGTCTCAAAAAGCTTTAGTGATCTTTTTAAAAAGTGCTGTCGATTGTGCCTAGTTGGGAAGCAAAGCTGCCCAAGGATCTGAGGGAAGCTCCCCCTGCGAAGCCCCTTAGAAATACCAAAAATCACATGACCCACAGCCAAATTTTGCAGAACCCTCAAGATTCTATTAAATGCTTACCTAGTCCAACCTCTTCCCTTGCAGTACCTTCCCACCAAGAAAGCATCAATTTTTGTCACAGATATAACACTCCTGCTGTTGCTCCAAGCCACAATGCCACCACCATGGCCGTGACAGCACTGCTGCTAACACGCACTGCGTCCTGCTGCTAAGGCACACCACCTGCCCTTTGCAGGACCCTGTTACAACAGTGGTCTTACCAGGGCTGTTTGTGGTGGCATGAAAATATGAGCGTATGCGAGCAAGTGAGGGTTCAAGCTAATTCCTCCTACATCCTGCACTACTTAGTTCAACAAAATTCTCCCTCTTCCCTTCGCTCTCCTTTTGCTCTCTATTAGCAGCTGCAAGATTAATACCTTTTTTTTTTTTTTTTTTTTTAAGTCAGGGGACTTAGGTTGGAGGATCTCCCCCATGCAGCTGCAGATATGAGACAGGTTTTTAGCGGCTGAAGTACAAAGGAGGAGAAAAAGCTGTTTAAAAAATAAAAAATAAAAATCACCTGGCTTCCTGCCATACAAGAACTTTCCTCCATTTGTTGGAGGGTTCAAGGCTCTCTTCCTTTTGTTCTTTTGGGTTTAATAAAGCCCTTTGTACCCCTTCCACTCCCTCTCCCCCGGGTGGTCTACATGGCTGCTGATTGAGGTCAGCTGCAAGAGATGTAACGTCCCGAGTACAGTGCAGCAGCCTTAATCCTAGTGTTAGAGTTACAGCACTCAAGAGGCTGGAGACATTATTGTTTTCCTGGCTGGCTGACCTCAGCAACAGTTGTTCTGGTCACCCAGCGCGAGCCCACCTACCGAAGGCATTAGAGGAATGCTCTGCACATGCTTTCTGAGCAGAAACAGTCCTGTTTGTGTAAGGGAGGGGGGACACTGGTAGCCAGGGTGCTGCTGGTAGGCAGGGGAAGATCATCAGCCTCCTGCAAGGCTCCGGGTGGATCTTTGGTCTCCCAGGCAGATGGAGGCTCTGGGGTTCGGAGAGCTTCTGCAAGCAGCAGTCCATGGGCAAGGCTATTGCTGTGCATGGCCCTGAGGCACCTGGAGGGGGGAAGAAAGTATATTGCAGCTCTGAAGCAGCAGATCTATTTATTTCCACCTCCACCCCCCTCCAAAGAAATAACATTGTCCTTGAGCACGTGTATTGTCATATCCAGCCTGCTGTGGATACAGCCCTCCTATTTCCACTCATTTAATTCACAAAATGGGGAAGGAGATGATCTGTTTGCAAATCTAATCAACCATTTACAAATCCACTTTTCTCTCTTATTGATTAAAAGCCAGATTAGGGAATAAAAAATCCCATTTTTCAGGTTCTCATTGGTCCTCAGGACCAGAATGACAACAATGTGTCTCAGCTTGGGCTCAGGATAACCACCCTGCTGGTGACACACGCTTCCAGCAGTTGGTGGGCAGAGACCAGGTGACGGATGGCTCCACAGTGCAGTTTGGCTTACTCTCAAGATCCTTTCTTAGTTAAGAATGAGAAAGTCAAGCCATGCAACCATGTTAAGTCTGATGAGAACTAAACACAGAGGAATACATCATCTGCATAATAGTGACACCAAAGTCTGAGTACCCTGACAGTACATGGTGATGAGTGGAAAATCTATATACTCTGCACTCATCTCATCATATCCATGAAATATGTACTATATAACAGACAGAAGAAAAAATAATAATCATAAGATGGGCTGTTTTGCAGATGTGGCAAGGATTTACCATGCTGGAGCTCACCTGAGCCAATTAGCTGGGCATATCCCTGTGGTAGGAGTGTTTATTTTCTTTCTTTCAGCCACAGGTAGTGTGTAGGTATCAGAGAAGGGAAATATAACCTCACTAAATCCAATATCATCAGTGAAAGCCTAAGAAATGGGCAGCTCAGATAAGGAGAAACATTACTGTGGCATTTTGCATGAACGGTTGTTGTGTTTTGCTAACACTGTGACCAAAATCTTGAACTGCTAAGTCATGAAACTGTTGTAGGGGTACTGGAGGGAGAGGGGGGAATAAAAGCGGTCCCCCATCTTATGTCTGACTGTAGGAAGAAGAAGACAGAGCTTTCCTTTTTTTGTTGCCCTGCTGCAGATGCATGACTTGTTTGACATCATTACTCTCCCTGGAAGAGCTTCTCCCCTTCAGAAAGCATTGCCATGCTTCCCATGAGCTCCCACATCTTTGGTATATATGTGCACATTTCACGTTATGTTTGTTTTTCAAGATTTAATTTTAACACAAATGTAGAAGAGAGACAGAAGTGCTCCAGCTCCTAGCATAGAAGTGCTTTCCCCAGCAAACCACCTTCTACATCCACATCCCAGTTCACCACTGGTTTACAAATGCACAGATACCAGAAACACTTTCTATTCCTCTGACCAGTGTCTATCCCAGCTAACTGTGGGACTATCAAGACGCAGGAGAGCAAGACCTCGGTCATGAAGTCGTCCATCTGACAGGTGAATTGCTCCTTTTCCCCGCTGCTTGTTGCCAAGTTTTTCTAGAACACGTATTTCCCATGTGCAGCAGCTGCTTCCTTGTGCCCCTATGATTATATGGACAAGAATTTCCTGCTGCTGAGAAGCACCTTCCAGTTTGCTTGCAGCTCCTACCTAGGACTCATTAACATTCCTCACTGCTAAGGCAGGAAAGTTGTGAAATGCTTTCCAACTTGGAGTCACAGATTTAAATATTTTTTAAAGCCAGTGATTTAATTGGAGTATTAACCTCAGAGCTGGACTAGTTCAGCAGTTTTTCCCCCTTGACTTCAGTGTGCCAGGAAATCCAGCACATGATAAATATACATAGCTCTGAGGTTATTGTTGCTCAGATTTTGATGTGTCTGCTGTTCAGCTGTTGACTCCAGATAGATCAAGCCCTGATATTTAATAAGCACTGCTGCTGATTTAACTTGGGGACATTTAACATAGTTTAGGGGATTGTGAGCCCTACAATATTTAAGCAGTTAAACAACATAGCTACTTGGATCAGTAGTAAGTTCTGTACATTTTTGGCAGGAATGGGAAGGGTCCAGATTTGTACTGTATTCTTGATAATTCAAGTGAAACATCTGGGAATGTTGCAAAGGTGATGCAGCATTTATGGGTGCCAGACTGTGAGAAAAAGAAAGGGTGGGGGGGTGGGGGGGTGGGGGTTTACGGGGAGAAAGCTCATGATGAAATGTCCCCTCAAGAGTCCTTATTTCTTAATTACTGCTCTGAGCTGTTCCTGTCCTGACAGCTTCCCAGCTGACTCAGCAAGCTTATTGGCATGCTTGTGGCAAGCATGCAGCAAGAAGAAAAACTGGCCGGCTCTCGGACGAAAGGAGTCCCAGCACTGCAGTTATAAAAACAGTGGATATTAGCTATCTGGTGTGTCCCTTCATTCTCTGGCAGGGAAGCCAGGTGAAATGTGGTCCTCAGTGACCAGCATTTCGAAAGCACAGTCCCAGCTCTGAAAATTACTCCTCCTGTGGCCTTTAGACAAATTACTTTTCCTCTCCACCTTGGTTTCAACACCTATTTTTAGAAGTGCTAGCAATAACTGCTTGACATAGACATCAGTTTGGAAGTTGGAAAGTACTTTTCACACAACATTTTTATTTTGTATTTCTCCAGTAATCTGCTTCTCCGAACAATTTCCCTAAGTAATTAATTCCATGCGACATTACTGAAAAACTGAAAGAGGGAGATCAGTACAAGATTGAATCTTCACACCATCCGTACACAAGGATATTTGGGGTGGAGATCAACATAGCGAATGTCACAACATAGATGTCACTGAGTTGTGCTATTTGCTATAGATGTATTTTTGGCACCTAAAAGCTCCAGTCAAATGTGATGTCACCATTCAACTTCACACTTATCTATAAGAAAAAAAAGAAAAAAAAAAGAAGGAAAAAAAAAAAAAAACCAAACCAAAAAACCCCACCAAAACAAAAACTAACTTAACACAGCTCCAAAGATCTTACAGTCTAAATATACTTTGGAAAGCACTGCAATATAAGCATTTTCTGGAAAATTGTATTTCCTAGGCTTATATCTATTTTTGGATAAAGGAGCATCAGGGAGTTTAGCCTGTGAATCTGCTATAATGTTTGGTCTGTCCCAGGTGTTTACTAATCATATAAAGAGATACCTTCTGTATAGATTTTAGCAGTGGGATACAGCCAATTTCTTCTCCAGCCTGTGTAGAAGAGTTTGGTCCACACGTGGCACAGTATAAGGAATGTCAGAAGACAATTTGAATACTGAATTTGTTCTTCAATAAAGAAAAATCGAAACCACTATGCTGTGTTTTCAAAGGAGCTCTTTGAAGCCCAGCTTTTAATCTTGTGGTGTATTGAGTGCAAACATGTGGCATATTTATACTTGCCCATTCAGTCAAGTGTTGTGTAAGATAGATTTTTTTGGGCTTTTCTACTGCTGGCATTGGATTTTGCTGCAGAGGCCTTGGTAATTCTGAAATAATTTTGCAGCTGTTTTATAATCAATATATGAATTAGCTCTTTAATAGTAAATAAGTAAATAAACAGATAATAATGTTTGGATTTCAGAAATCATTTTGAGCAGGCTTCCTGTGAGATCCTGCCTTGGATGAAGGAACAGGCAGTGGTCATCTTTTATACAGACATCTGCAAAGCCCACTTACATGTTTTTTGAGGGTGTTAATTAACATAATATTTTATAATTCCTATAGAAACATATTTACTCTAACTCTTTGCTGTCCGATATCATCTTGCTCATCTCCCATTGAAAATTATCTTACAGGTTTTATTGTATTTAATAAGACTATTCTGCACATTTCTATGTAGGAAACTTTAGATGAGAAGGTTACCAATCCATAAGCAGAGGGAGAGAAAACTGAGAAACCATGAAGACATAAACAGTTTCTCAGTGATGTTTAAAAGGTCCATCACCTTCACTGGGCTGTTCCCCATCCTGAAGTTCTCATTTCTCCTTTGCAGTAGGATTTTTTTCTCTTTCCAACAATAATGAACTGCTCTTCTTTCCCTAGATATTCCTTCTGAGTTTGTTCTGCAAGTATCTTTCCCTTGTTATCTCTAAACAAACATTTAAGTCTTCATCTACTTGTAATCCTTCAAGGCCAGGCTGGATGGGCCTTGGAGCAACCTGGTCTAGTGGAAGGTGTCTCTGCCCATGGCAGGGAGCTGAAACTAGATCTTTAGGGTCCCTTCCAACCCAAACCATTCTATGATTCTAAGAGAACTTCTGCAGTGTCGCAGAAACTCCCCTGCTATCTCATCAACTTCCTTCAGCTGAGCTTATTTCCCATTCCTAAATGTGAACATGTGAGAGTTTGTTTTCCATTAGAAGCAGGCAAAAATCACCATTAGCCCTCCAATGTCATGTGAGTAAGAAGCCTGTCCAAAAACCTCAGTTTGTGCCATCTAGCAGTTTAGGGAAACGTAGTCTTCCTCTTTTGTAGATGGACCTGATGAAATTACCTGGTGCTATGCAATACCACCTATGAACTCCATAGCTCCTGAGAAGCTCCAAACTACATACCCCTGCAACTCTGAGACGACAGGGCTATGTCTCATGACAGTTGTGCAGCCTGAGCCAAGGCTGACCTTCTTATGAGGCAGAGACTACTTTTGATAGTAGTAATATATTTCTTAGTTGCCAGTTAGAAGCTACCACTGTAGAAATAGGATTGAACTGGAATATCAATAGTTTCTGGAAACAAAGCTTTAAAAGTCCTGTAATACATTTGTACGACTAGTTTTATTACTGAGAACCTGTGGAACAAACTCTTGGAGTGTAATGTCTTGACACAGGCACAGTAATCTGGGGAAAAAAAACAGAAGATATCTATAATAGGAGCAGCTGGTTTTGGTTGCAATTCACACAAGTAGATTATGACCAAAAAAGGAGAAAATTCTGCTCCTTTAAATTACAAGGCAAGCAATCACCTACAAACCGAACTACAATGTACAAGATTTCCCAAGTCTTTTTCTGGGAGACCAACAACCGAAGCCTCATTGATAAAACACAGAATCACAAAGTGGTTGAGGTGGGAAAAGGCCTCTGGAGGTCATCTGGTCCAAACCCCTGCTCAAGCATGGATACCTAGAGCCAGTTACCCAGGACCAAATCCAGGCGGGTTTCAAATATCTCCAAGGATGGAGACTACACAGCCTCTCTGGGCAACTTGGTCTAAAGTGTGACCAAACACACAGCCCCCAATATGAAAGGGATTTCTTGGTTTCAGGTGGAATTTCATGTGTTTTAATTTTTGAGCATTGGCTCTTGTCATGGTCATCCTAGGCTTTTTGAGAAGGCTTATTTTACTGGAAGCATTTATCATTTCCTTGCATAGCCTTTTCCCAAGAAGAGAATACTTTGTAAATAATTGATGCAAAATGTTTATTTTTGTAGAATTCTGTCAGCAAATATGTGCTATTGTTAAACAAAACAAAGGAAAAGTTAATCTGGCCAGCTAAATGTATGCCAGATCTGTCTGTCTTACCAGTATAATTCACATACTACCTTCCTTGTCTTTCTCCTGGGTAGATAAGCAACAGAAAAGGAAGTTTATCTTCGATCAGTTTGTACTTTACAGAGGAACCAAAGCCTAAACTGTTTGCAGGAGATCATGAACAGAGTATACATAACTATCACAAGGGAAAATACTTCTTGAATCCTACATTAGTAGTAGAATTAAGCACACTGCTGTCAAGTACAAGCAAATCTCATCATTTGTGTTTGAATTCTCACCTAAATATTTGATTATTTTGACATTCTTTTTGTGAATTTCAAGGGTACTCAGGTCATGAGGCCTGATCCTTCTCTTTTTTATGCCTTTAACATGTTAGTTTCTGGTATGTAGTGGGTTTTTCTGGCAGAAAATGCACCTGTTTATATGGAAACTCCATCTGCCTCATTCAAGTAGGACATTCTAGAGCACTATGGAAGAGAAAAGTAAGAACAGGAGGTGACCGAAAAAGGGAAAAAGAGCAAAATAATCAAGCAAGTTAGAGGGTGGCATAGTAAATGAAAATGCAATTGCAAAGGAAATGCAAAAATAATCAACTTTTGAAATTGAGGCTGTAATGTTATCTTAGGCTTATGGTAGGATATAAATTAATTCATACCTGCTTGTGATTTATGATGTCACTGTTAAACCCTTAAATAGCATTAAATCCATGCAATTCAAAGTTGCATAGCATTTCTTCTGTGTACTATATGTAACAACTCTGGAGATATTCCTCTATTCCGTACACAGTCACAAACATGATTTTAAAATAAACATTGCATCACAGTGGCCGTGTACTGAGCAAGTAAAAAGCAAAAATACATGATCTGAATGGAAATCAGGTGAGAAACAAACACGTCTACAGTATTCTATAAGTATTAGTTTTGTTGAAAGACATTATCTAACAGCAAGGTGCATCTGCAGAAAATACGATGTTCCTAACTATTCTGGCAATTTATTTTTAAGTATTGAAGGACAAAGTATTTGTAGGGTCAGCCAGAAGTCATCATTGACGGGAAATATGTGAGATCACACAGAGATTAAGGAGGAAATACATTCAATTCATCCAAACATTACAATAATAGGATTAGAAAATAATAGGATTATAAATACTAAACCTTTGAGGATAAATTCTACTGTTGAGGAGATCTGTGACTGAATCTCTTGATTGTCTGCAGATCTCTTTACACCAGCAGAGGAACAAGAATCATTTGGAGTACTTCCTGAGTTAATTTGGGTGGCATTTCAAATGTGATTTTTGGGGGTTTTGACCAGCTCTGACACATGTTGTAGCCTCTTGAAAGCACTTTCCAGGCATATTTTTCTATAATTCTATGATAACTTAAGTGTGAATTATTAGTGTAAGGAGCTTTGTTCATCATGCCATACACACAAAGAGGAGTGGCATAAAATAAAATCTGCTACTTAACTTCTTTTTATGAGCAAAGGCCAGGTCACAATACAAAAATAATGGTTTCATGATGGTTTATCTCAGACAAGGAATGTAACTCTTCACTGTTTTTTACTCTGTGTTGTCTTAGACAATATGTTGTATATGGTTCTGTTTATGTTGATTTTGAACAAGTACATCCACTAGTTATAGTGCCATGTTAACTATAGTCAAGCTCTTTCTTTTTTCATATATTTCTTTTTTTGTTGTTTCTTTTTCTTCCTTTTTTTTTCTTTTTTTTCCCAAAAAGGCCAAATGTAGAATTATGCTTGTCATTTTACAAGGGGATAGGTTCCACATTTCCTCTCCCATCAAGCTACAAGGCAAACTGCACAAGAGGAACATGCTATGGACCACAGTCACAGGTTTGCTACTTGAATCATTTTTGGTTTACTCTCTTGTTCAATGCCACACTAGTGCAAGTTGCAGTCCTTTGCCATTTATGTTTATTTTGGGATCAATTTTAAACAGAAGTCAAGTGTATTTCATAGCAATCCTCTGCTGAATTTGATCAATGCATTCCAATTACAATGATTTATTCTGAGCTGAAATCCACACAGAGTTTTAGAAACGAAGATTTAAGATTTGCTTCAGGACATCAGATTAGTTTATGAAGTTGTTCATCCATTTCTTTAGGCATCCACAGTTTGAGTTCCTGCTGTCTATCAACAAGTCTTCTAAAATGATGGGAAGTTAAGCTATATATATCAGAAAAGGATAACCAAAACCTGAAGAAGAATTAACTAACATGGAGCAGTAAGGAAGTGTCCAGAGGTCAGTGTGATGCTGGAAGCTCTTGCACTTCCCTTATGAAAGCAGCAAGACAAGGGGGTGGATCCTGCATATGTAAGTGACTGTACACACCACAGGGAAAAACATAGGTGTTAGAAGCCCATGCACAACTGCAGAGCTATTTTATGTGTGTTACAGAGACGTAGTGGGTTAGCTCGTGCAACTGGAAAACAGCGATGGATGGGTACAGACCAAGAAAGCGAAGGTGGTACCTTCTTTACACAGCTGCAGGAAACAATTGCAAGGCCTGGAAATCATGGGAGATTTTAATGACCTTGGTATTTTCTGGAAGGACAATGTAGCAGGGTATGAGCAACACAAGATGTTTCTGGAGTGTGTTGATGACAGCTACTTCATACAAAAGGTCAGTGAGGCAACTAAGGCCAATGCTGAATCCATAACACACAAACAAGGAAGAACTGATGGGTAATGTGAAGAATGAGGGCAGCCTTGACCATAACGACCATGTGATTGGAGTGTTTAACATCCTAAACAGAAATGAGCAGGATAAAGAGGAAAATTGCAAAGCGGGACTTCAAGAGAGCAGACTCCTTAGCTTATCCAGGAATCTACCTAACAGCATCCACTGGCACCTAGGAGGTCTGGCTAATCTTCAAGGATAACCTCCTCAAAGCACAGGTGTGGTCTGTTCTAACATGCAGGAAGTGGAACAAGCATGGCAGAAAGCCAGTACGGATGACCAGAGAGGTCCTGAGTGAAACTGGATGCTAAAAGGAAGGTAGAAGAGCAGCTGGGTGAACCAGATGTATAGAACAATTGGCCAAGCATGGAGCGATGGAGATAGGCAAGTGCAGATAACTCAGCTGGAGCTGAAGCTAATAAGTAATGCAAAAGGAAGCCAGAAGGACTTCAAGCCATTAAGAGTAGCAAAAAGAAAGATGGAGAAGATGGAGCGAGAGACCGGGTGACAAAAGATTTGGAAAAGGCCAAGGTACGCAAAAAAATTTTTTCTCCATTTCTTCTGGTAAGGTCTGCCTCATCCTGCACAGAGACAGCTGTATCTCAGCAGCTTGTGTCCAGTGGCTTCTGAAAGCAGTATGTTATCACTCGGCATCGAAACAAAGGGCTGTCTCTAAGCCGACATGATTTTCATGGTTTGACCTTGTAAAAGAGGAAGCCCATGAGAAAAAATATATATTAAAACTTGCAGAACTGGAGAGTTACATATTCCGGTAATAGCTGTGCACTGGGATCTTGCATTCACAGGGAACTACACAGCATTTTGGACGTGGGATGCATTTGTTTCTAACTGGAAGGATACCAATCCTGACATATGGGAGACAAGGAGAGATCATTCTGAGGGGTGTGAGTGATTAATAATGACTGTGCATTGTTGTTCTGGTTTGGGGTTTCCTCTACAGTAGTGTGAATAGACTATAACATTTATATTGAGTTCATTCATATATCTGGTAGAAAGTTGCATACTCTGCTAGAAAGTACGAGAAAGAGAAGTTAGGGATTTCCTAAACCTGTCAATAAATGTTTATAATAGACAAAAATTAATTCATAAAAATTATGTACCTTCATGGGCAGTGTTTTCAGAAAATTTGACAAAATTAACTTTCAAAAAATTTAGGGGAAGCAAAAGCTTTTCTATTTGGCACTAACCATCAGGGCATAAGAAAACTATTGGTCATGCTTGCAGAGGTTTTCTGAGTTGTCCTTGTGCAAGAGCTGTCT
This sequence comes from Falco naumanni, assembly GCF_017639655.2. Taxonomy (NCBI): domain Eukaryota; kingdom Metazoa; phylum Chordata; class Aves; order Falconiformes; family Falconidae; genus Falco; species Falco naumanni. The sequence goes on from NC_054080.1 coordinate 6,602,078, forward strand.
TTCAGAAGTAAGGCAGAATTTTGGGATGTCTTCTATTCACAATTCAATTTGACTAAAGATTTTAAAATAGCATTTTAGGAGAAAAACAATAATTGTATGGGAGTGCAGACACTATTTTTACTGGCATTTCCAAAATTAAAGGTTTTGGTTTGATTTGCTATATTGACAGAACCTTACCTACCAAGAACAAAACTAGGGAGATGGGAGATGCATCAATGCTTCATCACCTCCCCATACAATATGGTGTAGGGAATTGTACACGTAGGGCTCTTATGTAGAAAATTGAAGGTCTCAACCCCCATCCACAGTGTGTCTGACCCAGGCCAGGAATCTGGAAGTTGGCTTATTGCCTTGCACATGAAAAAATCAGTCTCTGAACTTTACAACAGTCCCAGGTTTGTCACTCTCAGGTTTCTTTATGCATAAAAGGGTCATTTACTGTTCTAATAATCACTAGTATGTGCAAATTAGAATACTTAGATCCTGAACCTTCTACCCTAGTGTTTGGAGCACTCCCTGAGAGGACCCAGCTTGGGTTAAACTTCTGTTAGACAGAGAAGGAACCCAGCTCTCATTTTTACCGGGCAAATGTACTAATCACTAGGGTGTTGAGAAACATAAAGCCATGTTTGTCACCTTCTTCTCCTCAGTTTCGTGATCAACACTTAAGCTCGCTTTAATGCATGTTGCTTGTTACAACTATTTTTTTTTATTAAAAATGTCTGAAATTGTACTGTTACTTTGCCTTCATTTCACTCCAAAGATTCTGTGTTATTTCAAAAATTTTATTTTTTTATTTTTACCTTAGCAAAAAATGTTAGTTATTTGCTCCTGTCTGTTTAGTATGCAATCCAGAAGAACTCTTATTGCATTATTAATTGTCTAATGCAGCAGAGAGAGAAAATGCATTAAAAATAATGCTTTAAGCACTTTAATAAGTTGACTTCCACCAAAAAGCCGTAGATGGTCTGTAAGAATATGATGTTAATTCATCTGCCTTTCCCTCGTTTTGATCAGCTATTGGTTCTTGGGTGCAGATGCATATATTTTATCTTACATGTATCCTCATTTAGCATGTATCATTCCTATGTCTACATGTTGTGTGTACAGAGTACAAGGAATGTTGGAAATTCCTGTCCCTCCACCCAAGGAGTGATGCACACACCTCTTTCTGTACATGCCCTTTTTTTGACAGCTCCCTGCTACCTAATTCAATACACATGGGGAATACCAGAGCAGTGGAATGGCTTGTCTCTGATGATGGGATGCCCACTGCACTCCTCCTTCCACCTCGTGGCAGAGAGCTGATGCAGCATTAGCTGTGGCTAAAGAGCCTGTTCCCCTTTCTTCTCAGCTGCAGCAACAGATGGTAACAGGGATGACTGGAAACACTATTACCGACCCATAGGGTGGATACCAAAGGAAGACTTGGAGAGCAGAGGCACACATCAAGCCATGTGACACTAGGTAGGCACACAAAATTGGGGGGCAGGGGGACACGTGACATGACCAGAAAAGAAAAAAAGAAAAGGCTTTAGCAAGGTCTGCTCCAATAATTTGCATCTAGAGGAAGAAACACCTTATTATAGTTATCCTACATTTTGTTAGCAGGCTGTGAGGTCACAGCTTCACAGCTAAAGCTAAGTTGACAACAAAGTCAGTTTGCCATGTCAAGTCAGAATGTGTCATTTAGCCACTAGGGCTGTACAGTGTCTCAAAGGGGATGGTGGGAATCCTGGCTATAGATAAAATGAGCTCTCAGTTTCCCAGGGCTAGGGGCAAGGATGATTCTATTACTTTATTACAAAAATTACAGTAAATATTACTGTTGCATGTGGTTCTTAAGATTAAATCCCTTTCTGGATGCGAAACGGGCTCCAAAATTCCATAATGGAATTCTAGAAATTCAGGCAAAAAGAAGGAAAATGGCCTATTACTTGTTTTCTTCACATACCTATGAATCTTTGAGATCAATCTTCCATATATTGACCTTCCACTTTCACATCATTTATCTCTGTTTTTACAACGTGTTGCAATAAATTCAATATTCCAGATAATTCCAGATGCTCATCCATCTCTAGAGCATTGTGTAAAGTGGGCAATTATTCTGGGCTAGGCATAGAACTGGATATATAACAATATATAAAACTGGATATATAACAATATATTCCTGCACCTCAGTACAATGAAAAATAACTATTGACCCTGACAGCTAGAGGGAAGCTCAGTATTAGAGTACATTCTGCTTTTTTCCAGTGTTGAGACATCGGGCATTCATGGTACAATGCTCTTCTTTCCATCCAGCAGCAGAAGTAACCAGAGGCCGGTACTGAGTTCTTTCACTGCCTTGTTTGTCTTAAGCTGTTCATAAGACCTCCAGTTGGTTGTGAGAGATGCCAGCATAAAGGATTCAGTCCAAGGAAAGGAAAAGTATTCTGTAAACGAGTAGAGAAGAACTGGTTGCTCTTTTTTTTTTTTTTTTTTTTTTTTTTTTTTTTTTTATTGTTCTTAACTTTTTAGCCCTGCGTTACTATGTTCTGAGTAAAACCAGAAATACAAAGAACAAAAACCCTGGAAAGAAGATGAACCTTTGTTACTTCAAGCTTAGTCAGAAATAAGAGGAGGGGGGGAAAGAAAAGAATTAAAGATAAATTAATTCTTTCTACAGGATGCCAAATTACTTCTTTTTTCCCCACAGTTTTATGTACATGAAATGGAATCTTGGTTTCCAAACAGAGAATTTACTGAGTGTATACCTTTTTAGATTTGATGCAGGTCTTTGATTCTTTGCATTAGTGCAATCACTTGTTCTAAACGAGCATGTCTTACTATTCATATGCGTCATAGCCAAGCATTAGATCTTCCAAAGCGTAATCATCCTGTTAATGCTTAGTCTGTAGTATTGTGTGTGGTCAGTCATATAATGAGTTATTCAAAGGGAGTGCAAAGATAAAGTAAGTGAATCTTTCAAACAAACACATACTTCAGCTTGTACAATATGCATACTTTGGAGAGTATCCATTTTTTAATAACGGAGTTATTGTCTGAAGGTACTGAGAACAACTTCCTCTTATTCACATCCTTCTTGAAGGGCTGAAAACAAACATTCTTCATATGAACTTTCCTTAGGAAAATAGTAAGAGTGAGGAAAACTTTGATTCCCTGAGTGGGAGGTTCCAGAAATAGGAGTGTTTTGGAATTTATATGCTTCAGACTCCCAGTATAAAGTAAAGGATTTTTAAATTCAAACAGTCTAGAGAACACTTCTGAAATGGGCCACAAGTGCTTCCAGGAAAAAAAAGAGTCTCAAAGCTGATTGACAATGAACTATAGAATACTTTCACACTTCCACAGCAAATTGAAGAGAGCCAGTATTTTAAGGGACAGTGTGTATTCCACTTTAAACAGTGGATAAAATAAATCTTTGAAATTTTTTTGTAATGTAGGCTTTGCTAAACATCTGCCCTTTTGAGGCTTTGTTAAAGGGAGCTTGTTTACAGAGTCTGAAGCTGATGAGAAGCAGAGGAAAATTAAGAATGTTATCTAGGTGAGTCAGTATGAACAGTCAGCTGGTCTACTTCAGACATTTACAGAGGGCTCAGATAAATGGACAGAATGTTTAAAATTGGGCTGCACTTAATGAAAGTGCCTTGTTATAAGTATTAAACACCAAAGACAACACAAAGCTCTTCAGACAAGTACTGAAGTCTGAATAGCAGCTCTGCACTGAAAAGCTAAGATCGTAAACCAGCAGGGAACCAGAGCAGCATTTCATACGACTTACTCAGCACCCCAGCCAGGGCAGTTTTTTATGTGTGTGCATTGATGTTAAATTGAAAGGAAAGGAACGTATAGGTAAATATCTATTTCACTTTGTCATTACCATTGTTTTGAATTGAGTTTCCTTCTTCTAAGGCTTATTTTCCACATTTCACTCAATAAACGTAAGTATCTTTCCAGATATTCATTTTTTTATATGTATAAGAATAGATACAAGAACACAAAAGTAAGCACACATCTATGCATGTTTATGTGTAATTGTAGAAGGAGGACAGGGCTGAAGTGCCATAATTCATTGAGGACTGAACACACTGCAAAGTAGTATATTGTTATGATGGTTTACACAGAAGCATCAAGTAAGACACATGGTTTTTTCTTTGTGAGTTCAAAAAAACCTATCCATCTTTACTTAACCTTTGACACAGAACATAAAACACAGGTTAAAAAAGACCTTTTAAAATGATAAATAGGTAATGAAATATTTGGCCACTTCCTGAGAAATACTACATATTATCTAAAGAGAATTCAAGCTATTCATTTCTAATAGTGGTGAGGAAGGACAGTACCAGCATGCTACTACCACATCAGAGACTTAACAAAAGAAAACAGTGGGTTTTTTCTCACAAAAAAAAATAAATGGTTTGGGTTTTACAATGTCCCTTTCTGGAACATGAGATTTTGCATATGATATTCCAAACAGTAAAAGCAATCAGTTTATTCCCCACCCCTCTTTTACACTGTCCTTAAAAAAACAAGTTTTCTGCACGCTCTTCAGTGAGCAAGTCCTTAAAAGTTAATTGTTCTATGTGCTTTTGCAGGTTCTTTATTCCAGCAGAGAACTCCACAGGTTTTTGGAGTAGATGACAGCCAAGATACGTAAACTTCATTGTTGTTATTGCCCATTTGATGAGCCTGTGTCCCTAATGGCTGCCGACTGGTTATTCAAACAGAAAACAAAAAACTGGCAAATTATATAAAATACGAAATAAGAATCACAACGGGAAAACTTAGTCTAATTTCTTTTTCTCAACCAAAACTTGTGAACTGAGCATGTCCCAGTGTTCAAAGATTTATCACAGAGAATCATGTCTGCCCATCAACATGTCCTCTCTGCATTGCTCACAGGTTGCCAGATGCAAAATCATCGTACCAGGGGAAACAAGTTTCTTCTTATTTTCAGACTTATTTTTATCTTTGTTCCTTACTTTGGGAACAAAATAGTGACCAAGAGAGCACTGAAAAAATATTTCTTGAAATTGACCCAATGGGAAGCAAAACTGCCAGAGTAGACCTTGCAAGGGTTTTGATGAGAAGATACAAGTCTTTCACAGCTAGCCTGAGGTTTCCAGTCTGATCTGCAGTTGTCTGTTGCTACCACCTAATAGCTGTTTAGCACCACAGAAAATAAGATTGATGGTCTTAGTCTGCTCCGCTGGATGATATATTGACATGCAACACTTCCTAGTAATTAAATTGTAAGTTGATTACAAGGCCATGGATTCTGTTTGCAAATAAAAAAAGAACTTGGATCTCCAGGGAAGCTTTCCTAGAGACCTCCACCAACACTAATGTTGTGCCAGAACTGGAAAAACTTTCAGTAGTAAATGGCAAAAATGTTTACTTCTTGTTGGTGCTCTTACTCCAGTTACCCATTTTGTGGATCCACTGCCTAGGACTGCCACCATTGTGGTCCTCTCATTTAATTTCACAAAAACTTTTCACTCTTATTCACCTGAGTACAAAAACACCTCCCTGGGAAAGGTCACCTTGGTGTTCCCCATTGACATTTATCCAAAAAGGTACAACTGTGGTCATCAATTAAAACCACTCTTTAATTTAGTCCCCAAACTTAGGTAAACATAATTTTATTTTTTTTTCCCCTCAGTGGTGTCATAATCCAAAAATAAAAACTCTGGAAAGAAAATTACATTCAAAACTTATCAATTACAAAATGGGACACAAAATTATCTTGTTCCACCTGGAGGTTGGTACCTTTTAACTGTACATCATAGCAAAAGCAACCTGTTTCAGCCAGACAGGGTGCACCAGGGCTCATAGGCCCACAGTGGGTTCTCTGACAGCACTTGTTTAACCTGTCTGCCACCCAGGTACCCCTGAGGCTCAGCAGTTGTATCTATTTTACCCTTAAGAAGCAAGACGGGAGACCTCAGGCTTTTCCATGCATCCATTTATAGACAACATAGGAGAACTTGGCAATCTGTTCTATTTCTAGGGTGTTGGGGGTTTTTAGGAGCATCAATTGTTTGTCCTTGAAAGCATTCGCTCTGTATCAAAGAGGAAAACAGAGAATCTTCTGTTTTCTTTCATGTTTTTTATTCCACCATTGGGATTCATTTCATGGGTAATCTCAGTTTTTCTCTAGGGATACTTGCCTATCTGCTCCACTTCCTGGACTTCTGTTCCTTGCTGCAGTCCGTTACAAGGTTTATTTTCAGACCCATCCAACTTACTCAGAAGTAACAAAACAGAGAAAGATTTTGTATATGTTTTGCCAACAAATATTAATCCAACCCCTCTTAGCTGGCAGTCTCCTATTTTAATAGAATCGGGAAGAAAATTTCTTACCTACAGCTCAATTGCACCAGTTTTGCATATATATATATATATATATATATATATATATATATAAAAACACACACAAAAGAAACAACAAGAAAAAAAAAAACACTACAAAACCTCTTGACACGTTTCTTGTTACTTCTAACAGAGGTAATTGTGGATCTTCCTGTCAAACTGGAATGTAAGCATAAGGCTCCATCAGTTTAATAGAGCTATGTTAGCATTACTTTCAGCCAAGATACTAGATAGAGTATAAGATATTCAGCACATGTTTATTTTTTGCTGGAAGCAAAGACAAAGAAGAATTTAGGTGTGGTGTTTTCATAGCAAAACCAGCCTTCTCTTTCGATGATGCCTTTAAACAATATTTGGATGTCTTTTATGATCAAAAATTAATTTTATGGAATTGTATTCAAAACTTGTGTTTCTCCTTATCTACTCCTTCTCATTAGATCAATTAAAATTATAATCATTTGCCATAGTAATTTTATCACTTGTTTATCCTCGCTTAGACCGTTAAAATACAGAAGCTGCCAAACCGTCATTTCGCAACAACCAAACAAACTGAAACCTTATTAAGAAGCTTCATTTTTTAAGATATGGTCTACAGTGGTATGCATTCCCCAGCTCCATCTGTCTGTATTTGTGCTCTCTGTCTGGAGCCTGTTCATGAGTTGGTACTCTGAGAACTTACACATTTATTGGGGCCATATTCCCATGCTGGGCTGATCCTATAAGGTCTTGTGAGATACATGGACTTTTTCCCAGTCTTGCACTGGTTGATAAAAAAGAGGGAACTCTGCACATCTTGAGAGTCCTTGCATTCTCTAGTCCAAAAGGAAATCTGTATCAATTCTGTGTCCAGGAATAGCTTGCTCCCTTTGTCATCTAGAACTCAGAGGGTCTTTTATTGTGTTGACTTGTGTTTTCCTTTGGTCGCTCTATTTGGATACAGACAAGGCAGTGACCTAGGAAATGCTGCAAGGCATTCAGGGAATGCAACTGTATGCTTTTTAGGAAGTAGGGGATGATATATAATACAATTGTTAATAGAACTTGTTCTACAAAGGTATTTGGGAACCTGTCTCCCACTGATTACCTTTGTGCATTCAGGGCATCTGCCTCTCTCTCTTAGGAAGCTGAGTATTTATAGACAGGAGAGACCAGTCTGGTCTTCTAGATGTAAGACTATGTACACACACTCCATATATCCCGGAAACAAATGTTTCAAAGATTGACTGGGTATTTCTTCCACTCTCCAGAGATTAAGTATAACTTGTAAAATGCTCTGCTCAGCAGAAGTAAGTTAAAGCTTGCAGCCTGGGAAGCTCTAATCCTGTTCTGAAGGTTATTAGACAGTAAGTCTTGAAGAGACGGAGAGAACTGGTTTGGCATGGGTGATGGATGTGCCTACAGCAATTGGGAAGCTCTGCCAAAACAGGAAATACATCTTGATTACCAGCTGTATTCCCAGGGCAAAGGCAAAGGAAAGAAGCCTACTTACATCCAGAGGTTTTTCTCAGGCTTTCTCCCCAGACAGAATCCCAGGAGATCTATCTGTTTTCTAATTTTTAGATTAAAATATTCTCAGATTTCTTCTGTACACCTTATATCATCTTGCAGAGGGGCAGGACACATTCTCATTCCAGTGGTGAAACAGTCAGTTCCTGGAGCTACTAATATCCTTCCAATGCACCAGAAAGTACAGACAAAAGTTATGAAGTATGAGGCAAGCCTGTTCAAGTGTCCCCACTGGCTCTACAAACTGGGATTTCACTCTCATGTTTCCCATACATCTCTCATCACTCCTGGAAAGAAAAAAAAAAAAAAAAAAAAAGAAAGAAAAAAAAAAAAAACAAAACACCAAACCACACAACTGAACAAATCCCATAGGTGAAGATACTTCTGCAGAAAACTCTTATGACTGCATGTTTATCACCAGGATACCAATGCAAAAGGGGTAAAGTTTAAAGAACATACACTGTACTCTGGCTATCAGGATCAAAAAATATAGGTATAATACTATAAATGTGGTTATGAGGACCATAATTTGAAAGCCAGTAAAAACAAATGAACATACTCAGAGTTTGGCTCCCCTATGAATCCCTTGCCAAATAAATAAACAATAATAAATCCACTTCACCATTAAGGTCTGTGGCCTTCACATCCCCTCCTTTAGGGTTATAGCAAAAGTTTGGCAGTTCAGCAAGTTTATCAAGACTAACTACCTAGAAGTCAAATCTTCATTTATTTTATTTTGTAGACTACAAGTCCATGTTGCTTTAGAGGTTGGTAGTGGTCATATTTCCAACCTCTTTGTCCAGAGATCTAGAACATTTGTTGAGGTTAGGGACAGCAACGGTGGATGTGTGTACATATTCTGTGCCGGCTGATACACTTAATTAACAGCTCTGCAAAGTGCAGTCTGTTACATGCAGATTAACAGGTCTGTGTCGCTGCTACCGTAGACGTGCAAGCTCTCACAAGAACTTTACCAAAGCCTTGTACCTCCAAGGGTTTTTAGAAACATTGCCTAGCTTCCTCAGAAGTTGAACAACATTTGTGTTGAGGGGGGAGGACTCCAGGCTCTTTGCTCTGTGGGAAATGCCAACAGCAACGTCACTCCCACATCCTCTTGACCTGAAATTTTTGGGAGAACAAGTAAATTTAAACATGTAAACAGAAATTTACGTCATCCCATTTTAGCCCTGAACACAGGCAGGAAATTCAGGCTATAGCTTCCATCTCTCTACATGTAAGTTAAATTCATACTTTAGTCAAAGGGGAGAGAGAGTCTCCTGCAAAAGGCCATTTAAAATTAAATTAGTTAGCTTAGCCATTGGGAAAGCCTATCTAATGACTGTAGAGGGAGCCAGGGGATTCCGGGCAGCTAATTTAGCTAAACAAGCTGCAAGATTAAGTTGGAAGGGAGAGTAATGTGGCAAAATACTGAATTATTTGGCATCTTGTAAAGGCCAAGTCTAGAGCAGGAGAGGCAGAGCTTCTTTTGCCCTCACAGGACCTGTAGCAGGGTTATTAATTCTATTCTTTCCCATGTGGTTATTCACAAAGGGTTGAACACAGTTCACATTTATGTTTTCTTTGTCTATTAATTTCTTACATATTTCTTCTCCTGCAACCCTGCAACAACATTTTCTACCTTTAGCAGGCATTCCGTTATTTCAAAATCAATTACAAAGGGAAGATAACTCCTGAAAATAGAAGACTACAGCAACAGCTCTTACCTTAGGTAGTACCAGGTTGTTATTAAAGAGCCAGGAAAAGATATCATGTCTTTTAATGAGAATTCAAAGTTCTTAAAATTAAAAAATAAGGTCCCTGTGTTTGCATTGGAAAACTTGGTCCATCTTCTTCTCTATTCTCCAGAAGCTTTTTAGGTAACATCTGGAGTGTACATCTTATAGTTATGACTAGTAGTCTTCCTGGGCTGTCATAACCTGCTGAAGTGCAATCCATTTAAGATTGCAAGACTGCAGGTAGGAAAGCCCCTTCTCTGTGCCTTCCACACCTTTTGGCCCTCAGAAAGCCTCTGCAAACCACTGCACCTGTCCAGCAAGATTAGGCATTGCCTTTATAAATAAGGTTGCTTTTCGTTGTTGCTGGTATATTTTTTTCTTTTAAATATGGGATTCTTCATAGCAAAGTAGCATTCATACATTTATACACTTGACATTTAGGCATACGCAGATCAGCAAATGGTGGTGTCAGCAGAGACGCTGAAGCAAAGCTGTGAACTTCAGCAGCAGGTCCGTGCTCCGCGGAGCAAAGGAGCAAGGGTTTTGCAGAATTTTTGTCCCCTGCCCTGAAAACACAGTCCTTTTTACAGAGTGAAGATAGATTGTGGAAACAGATAAATAACTTTCTCTAAAACCTTATCTACAAACATCCTCTGTTTGTAGGTGTTTATTTTACTGGTTTTATGCAAAGTCTGGAACTTCTAAATATCATCTCTGTCAGCTACAGAAATCTCTCCCTTTTAGCTGAGGGGGGAAAAAAAAGAAAACACCAAAGCCTGCAAATTAACTTCCTCCTGTTTTTCTTGTTGCATTTCACTTACATTCCCTCCCTCATTTCTTCATTTCTCTCTAAAGGTTCATAACGTACAGTAACACCTGCTGGGGTGGTAACAGCAGGTTGAGCTCTCCCATAATGGTGCTCTGTTAACGTGTAGAGTGACACAGCTCAGCATCTTGGTCCTTCTCACTGCCCACTCTTCGGTCGCATCCTGCCTCCCAGGGACAGCCACACTCCAGAGCAGCCCTCATGCCTAGTGGGGCAAGACCTGGACACTTGGTGCTATTTGCAGTTGTTATGGACCTTGACAGACCCATGGAGCTGAGGATAAAATCAATGTCTCTCTAATACAGATGGTCAACAGGCTTAAGTGAGCTAATGCTTTGAGCACAGGCCAGATCTATTTTAATTACTAAAAGCCCTGTCATTCCAGGGTCTCTCTGTCATGAGCTGTCGCTCTGCTCAGGTAGTTCTTTTTAGTACATAAACCGTGCAGTTAAATATCTGCCAACTTAAAATGCGTTATTTAAATAACCTTAAAATCTTCTCTGCTTTAGCTTTCTCAACGTTTCTCAGGAAAACCTGTGCATCATTTGTATGGATTTATGGAGATGTAAAAGCCTAAAGTAATGTTTCAGCACTAACAAATGTGGGTAGATGTGACTTAAAAACAAGCTGATTGTGCATTGGAACAGCAAAGGCTGGAGGATTAAGGCAGTCAGCGAAGATGAAAGTGTAGGCAAATCTGCAGGAAAAAAAATAAGCTTGCAAGGAGATCCTAAACAAGTTGAACATACAGGAAATGTTTAAAGATTGGCCTTCACGGGCATGTTTTCTGTTTGTTTAAATAACCAACAGGTAGATAGCTGTGTAGCGAACACAAAAATTGTCTTGGCTTGAGGTACACCCGGCCTGATTTTCTTAAAGGAAAATAGTTTTATGACCGCTGTTGTCTTAAGGCACCATTTAATGCCAGCGTGCTCAGAAAAGTTTTTAATGAGTTCTGCTGGGAAGGTTTCACAGAACAATACACTCGTAAGGGAAAAATTTGTGTGGAACTATCGTTTCCTCAGCTGTTTGCAGCCGGTCTGAGCACAGCCCCTCACAAAGTGCTCCTGCGATATTTCCTTGTTAAGCGCACATGCTTTTTTCCTATTTGAACAATGCCAAAAAGTGATAACTCAGACTCTGAGAATTGTGCTGACAGTCAGCTGTCACTCATTGTCCTTTATTCTGACAACCTCAGGCATTCAGCCATGGATTCATGAGTTTTCCTCTTTCTCTTTATTTTTAAAGGAGGTGGGGGAAGGGTGAGTATATCAGAGGATTCAGCCCTGAATAGACTTTTGTTTTGCTCTTTCTTTTGGCTCCTGACTGTGTCAAATGCAGTGTGTCTCTCATGCAGTTTCACTCTTTAGAGAGCCTTGACTGGGCTGGCTAGTTAGTATTCAGAAACAAGCCAAAGAGGATAAAATTCTTCTCTCTGGCTTGCTGAGACTGCAAATAAGCAATTAGACTAAAAGCTCAGTATTGGAAAAAAAGAAGACTTTTTCAGCCTTTATTGTTGACTGGAACCTGCCAATATACTTTATAACTCTGAGAACTGCATAAGACAGAAAAATTCTAGAGACTGTTAGGATAGGTGCCAGTTAATACACTTGTACTGTATTTTCCTAAAGACAGCTCAGCAGTGTACCCTAGTCTGTGAACTGTAGAATTTGCTATTTAATGTTGTTTACTTACTGTAATGAGAAAGAAGTGGAAAAGGTTAGGGGTGGAAATGGAAAATTCATCTTTTTCTCCTAGGTAATTGAGATGTTTCAAAGACAGGTGTATATGGTAGAATACAGATTCCCATCCCCATTTCAGTCTGTGCTCCACACAGTTTTCTTCACCGCTGAACTTTTTTCCACGAGATTCACATCCAACCCTCTTGTCAACGCTGACATGTCTCTGTCCCTTTTTTCCCTGTCTAGTGTCAACTCTGAGGAGTGTTTCATCCTCCACTCTTCCAGTCAAAATCTTTACACAGTACCCACAGCTTCATACAAAGTGCCCTCCCCAATCTGATAGGATTGCAAAACCATCCTCCTCCAAAAACCTTGAAGCCCTGCACTTTCTGTAATATCTCTGAAAACTGTTGCTTTAAGGGGAGATGTCTGGCTGCTAGAGGGGTATAAGTGATGACTCTATACATTTAATAATATAATGTGTAAAATTGTTCTGTAAGGATTATACCAGAAAAGAGGATGTATCCAAATATATCATCTCATCTCCATATATTGTGTGTGTGTGTGTGGGGGGGGGGGGTGTGGGTGTGTGGGTGTGGGGGTGTGGGTGGGTGTGTGTGGGTGTGTGGGTGTGTGTGTGGGTGTGTGTGGGGGTGGGTGTGGGTGTGTGGGTGGGGGGGTGGGTGGGGGTGTGTGTGTAAAAAAACCACCAAACAGCAAACAACTCTCCATTGAGAGAAGTGTCCCAAACAGCATCGCAACTGCACTCTGCACCCCAGCTGTGCAAACACAAGTGGATTTCTCCTGCCTCTTCCCTCCTTCAAGCTACAGCCTGGCCTCCAGCTTCTGTCATTGTTTCAGTTTTCTTTTTGAATTATTAAAAAGTTTTTTCTGACTTTCAAGGGTCAATATTTCTCCAGCACAGTGGGCCCTAGGGATGTGATTTTTCCTTCTATTTCACCCTGGTCTCTTAGGTCTCATTGCCCTTCATGACTTCTGGAGTTTAAACCAGTCCTCTTGATTCTCATTCTTTCAGGTTCCTTCCCAGAAGTAGACTGCATGTTTAACTCTTGACTGTGTTTTCACCATTCGTATGGTCTGCAGCAGGCTACCAAGAGGAGAAACAGTGTCTTCTTTGCGCTCCACTGCTCTGCTTGGTCTCAGTGTCCTTCCTTGATGATGGCTCCTACAGTCAAGGTGTTTGGTGGCTGGTCCCACATGACACTGGGACACCCCTCTGGGGCTAGGCTGTATCCACAGATGTGTGCTACCCAGCAGCACTTACAAAACGGGTGCTCTGTGGATAGTACTTTTAGCTCAATGCACCGGGGCTCACTCTTGACACCACCAGTAGCACTATAATATATTGGGATGGAATGTCAGCATAGTTTATGTCCATACAGCAAGCAGAAGCTTTCATGCAGCCAAGCTCGAAGACAAATATGCCACCTATCTACCTGCCAGCAGTAGCGTCCAGAGGTAGGCTTTGTGTCAAGAAAGCCAGTCCTGGGTAGGGGACGTGCTGGTGCACACAGGGGTGCCAGCACATATCCCATCTGCTGCACTGCTCCATCCATCTTCTCATCCCATGACTGACATCAATGTCTTCTCTGAAAAGGTCTTGGTGTTGATCACCTTGAGAGAGGCTATGTGGTCATCCTGAACTGCACCATTTCTGACTTACTAAATGACACAGCATAATGCTCCCATGACACCTAAGCCATACCCATTCAGTCTCTAGAGATCTATAATGCCTGATGTCACTACTGATTCAAATCCTGATTAATATGCTAGAGCCTAATTTAAACAGCAGACAGACCTGAAGTCAACAGGAGTATAAGTTGACCTTTAGGGATGAACATGTGTGCTAAACCCTGCCGTGCTCCCAGTGCCCACTCTTCCAAAAAAGAAGACAAGGCTTGTAGGTAAAAGGAATATGGTGTAGTAGACTAACCAAGCTAGAAAAATTAAACAAGTTTTGGGGTTCTCCAGCCCTCGTTTAGATCTACAGAAGCTGCAGCTTTCAATGCTGAATACCACCTTAGACAGTATTGCTGAGACTAGATAGGTATATATCAATTAGACTACCTCTGAATGAAAAGAGGGTTAAATATCTGTGGCATTGAGGTGACATCAGGGAGGCTGGGAAGAAACTCCTCTCTTAGACAAAAGAAACAGAAATCCTTAAATACAAAGAGGAAGGCTGTAAAATCCAGTAAGTGTTGAATCCGTGTTTTCTTGGTCCCCAATAGACTTGCAATTTTCAGTTCCTTGGCTTATCTTTATAAAGCGCAAAGTCGTAGGCAGGGAAATATATTTCCAGGTGATTTCTTGCAGCTTTCCTACAAAATGACTACCACATTGTGTGCTGAAAGGCGTTGCCATCACCACCAATTCTGTCCTGTGCATGTTCACCAACCCTCACAACCACAGCAAACTGCTACAGCAGTTTACTGAAGCTGTATAAACACCTATTTCTAGGGAAAAGTCTGATTTTGACTTCCCTCACCATGTTCCAGAATAGTCAAACAGAACAGCTGTTATTAAAGATCTTGGAATCATAAATAAATAGGACTGGAAGCATAAACAAGTAGTGCATGTCTGAATCACTTTTGCTGCTGATGCTGGCACTGGCATCAACTTTAGTTAGCAGAAGACTTGCTAACCACCATAGCTGCACTGAAAACAATTTTTCTGCAGATAGTAAGCTGATAAACATCACCCAAATACTAAAATGAGAAACTCCTTGGCTGTGATAGTTACTTATGACTCTACATTATATATTACATTTTTATATATGCAGTATTACTTTTTACTATAAAGACTCATTGCAACTTTGGTGGTAGCTGAGGCGCTCTGAACTGTCTCCTAGGAGCAAGAAGACATTGCAGTATAACAACTCAGGAAAAAAAAAATTGCATTGCAAATCAGAATTTAAGATTGTCAGAAATGGTTGATCCAGGCAAGTCATCTTTCAAGACTATTTTAAGCCAGACAGGACTTTTTTTAAAAAAACACTCTTGAAGCACTGACATATGTTACTCTATTCAGGTGAATACATTTAGTGTTCTTTCCCTAGTACTAATAAAAATCTACATTTCTTAGGAATCCATTCCTAAAATGAAAGGGTATATTTTCAAGAATATTTAGTGATTAAGTGTTGCAGTTATTATTTTTAATTGCTTACTCTCATATGGAATTAAATACACGCATCTATATTTATATATCCTTTTTTTTGTCTCTCCTGTGTACATACATGCTTTTCCAAGCATTTAGGTTTATTCATCTATTTACAAGATAGAGATATAATCTGCAAAAATTATAAAAACAGTTTCATATTCATATTGTTTTAATTTGTATAAGAATATCTGATTGAGAAAATTGTTCCAGTATCTTGCCTGGTTTTACAGTGTGATTGGCAAAGATAAAGTTCTTCACATATGTGAAACCCAATTGACTTCAATGATATTTTGCAGAGGCCCAGCAGATTTATTTACGCAGTAAGATCTAGGCCTTAATGATCAATTAAAATAAACAAGGTAGGCACATAAGCTTATGAAAATCAAAACAGAAAGCAGCAGTTGCTGCTCCAATAATTTTATATTCCTTTTAAGTGCTTTATCTTAAAATGCAAAAAACAGAAACAATGGCACGTTTGGCTGACACAGAAATATATAAATAAGAATGGACGGGAGGTCCAGCCATTGTAGTGTCTGTAATTTGTGACCTCTCATACTTAATATTTCTTTAAAAAAGAAAAAATCATAATAAATCCAGTCTCATAAATCAAAAGGGGAAAAGGTACGATTTGCTTGTCAGAATGAAATCCAAAATATATATAGGCACCGAAGGTCTGTGCTAGTCATACCAGCTGTTTAAACAGGGTCCGTGGATGTCATCTCTATAGGTGCAAAACTTCAGAAGTAATGTCTATAAGGAAAACAGATGCATCTTTATCTATAGTTCATTTTACAAGCCAACTTTATTAGTTTGCTTTTATCAGAGAATTTACAAAATCTTCATACTGTTCTAAAAGCCATAAACATGGATTGGATTTCTCTTCTTATCTGATTAGATATTGCCCATGTAACTTCTGCATTATATAAATGTTTTCTTAATTTATTTACTATTTCTTTAATCAGAATCTACATTTTTCTTGGTCCAGAATGGTAGTAGGAAATCCGTGCAATCAAACTGTGAAAGTAAATGTCTGTCTTTTTTTTTTTTTTTTTTTTTCCCCCTTGTCTTCATGAGGACATTCTACAGTAGGTGGTAAAGTATTTCTGTCATTCGAGAGTCATGTAAACTATCCTAAAAATGCAATGGGAAGAAGAAGAGGTTGTAACTCATTATTTTTTGCAATGAATTGACATGAAAGACTACATTTTAAAGGATCCAGTGACTTCATTTTCTTTGCTCACTGAATATCAATGGTTCCATACCAGGGATGTTTTGCCTAGTTAATGTAGAACGAATTCTTTCAAAAACAATGGGGTGATTTTTGGTCAAAAAGAAAACTAGTTTTTGAGAAAGTTTTTTTTTTTCTGGTCTGTCTTTTTCTGATAGTAAACTGTAGTTGGTTTCAGCTATTCCATTTTAAAATCTTTTGGGTCTTATGAATAGATCTTAAAGCCTCACTGGAGTTTACTGTTGTCATTCCTCAAGAGAGGAGCACTAACGTAATTAGGAAAAATATCTTTCTCTGAAGACACTTTAATGCTCACAAAGTCATAACATGCCACCTCTCCTTGCTTTGGATTAATATGTAAAGCCCTGGTTCCACAAGGCGTACACACAATTACATGATGCTAACCCCAAGGGGTTGTCCCATTGACTTTGATGGGTTTACATATGTGCTTAAAGTTATGCCCGTGCTTGAGTGCCTTGTTGCTTGGGGACATAAAATGCTTCTTCAGGTGAAGGAAAGCAGTGTCACCTGGTCCTCTGACACACAGGAGTCAATCCATGATTTCAAACGTTGATCTAATCTTATTTCAAAATCAGATTCTAGAGCAGCAGAGGAACCGGGAACTAACCGGAGGGGTGGGTGGGAGCTGCGCGAGCAGTGCTGCTCCTGCTATCAACTTCCACTGCCTTGGTGTAAGACCATGGCAAATATAATACCTTGCAGTCACCAGATAATCTATCAATGTGCAATTTTTTTCTTTTCTTTTCAAAGTGGTGTTGCTTATCATAGCAGGGTACAAGATACTTTCTTTTTTGCATGGTGTATCCATGACATTTTTGCCATTCAGAAGCAATGCTGACACACACAGGAAATGACAGATAGCATTAGTGTAATAAAAGAGTTAAATCAAAACCAAAGCACAGATGTATTTCTAGTTGTTTTGAAAGCACTGACCTAAGCACCTCTGCAGGATTTTATTTGTAAAGTCTAAAAATATTTGGAGGTGAGCAGTGGTCTCTTGTAATAGCCTAAAAGAGCTGACTTGTCATCAAGTGTGTTTGAGATGCCTTTATCTGGAGCTAGTTTCATGCCTGTTTGTGAAAGAGGAATTTTCTTAGCCCTTTGTCCACAACTGCTGAGAGGTTATTGAATGTTAGGTGTCAGGGCTCAGACCAGCCTGCCATAGGTGCAAAATGGTGCAGGGGGAAGGGGAGAAAAAGAAAGGAAGAAAGAAAGAAAAGAAAGAGAAACAGCTAGAGAGTAAAAAAAGCAAAAGCTGAACATGGAAAACCTTTTAAGCAGCCCTTGTATCCTAAACCTGTAGGTCAGCACATCACTGGACCAGTGCAGGCAGTGTGGTCACTGCCCACAAGTCTTCCGGCACTAGATTAAAACAAAAAATGAAAAGCCATTTGTAGAACCATATTCAGATTCAAGCATGGGTTTTGATCCTGGGTTTAATGCTAGTGTGAATTTTCTTCTCCTGATTAAGTGGCTTTCATGTTTCTCATTTACATTTACGGATCAAAAGACAAGTAAGGTACCTCACTGAGCAAACAGCCTCTGCCCCACAGATCTTGCAATCAAATCCTCATGCCTGTGGTCTCTTAATTCCTGCAGTTTGTCCAGGTACTCCCATCACAAGGAGCAGAGCTAACAAAGCAGCATATGCGCCAGGCAAAAGGACCACAGATAAAGAGGTTTCACACTTTTTTCCTTGTTTCTCAGAATGGAATAGGAATTTTTCAGCTTTGTTGTTGCCGAGGAGAAGCTGGTATGTAGCTTTTGTCCTTAACGCCTGCTTCTACGTGCTCAACCACCTCTCACCTCGGGGTGAAGTGGATGTTTCCAACATCAAGCAATAAAAAAAAAAAAAAAAAAAAAAAAAAAAAAAAAAAAAAAACCACGAATATCCCCGTATCATGCTACATTACGATCATTTTCAGACCACATGCAACTAGGCAGAGAACTGTTCAGTTAGGCACTGTAGTTACTGTTAATGAGGGCTGTTATGGGATAATTGCAAACGTATGTTGTCCATGCACTGCCACTGCAACTGCAGCTCTAGAAAGGGAGAGGTCCTTTTGCTGTTGATTAGGACTGATCCTCCCAGCACTGAGTAGCAGCAGTGCTTAGAGGGGTCTTGATTTCTGTCCCTCCTAATTGCTCTTGAAGGTCTGCACTGTGATCTGCTTCGGACATTATTATATGTTTTTTTTCAATACATTTGGCTGTACGTAATTAATAATTGTCCTACAGTACATTGCCCTCTTCCACCAGCTACAGCCTGAATTCATTGATATCATCTCCTCAAAAGTTTGAAACCCCCCAGTGACAGGAATATTAATGTGCCAACACTGTCATATCTATTTCAGCTCATACATATGCAATGTCTTTGTTTTCAAAGATTTATGTCAGACTTTGCTGAAGAGAGGTATTCTACCATTTTAGATAATAGCATGCCAAAGTGATGTTATCAGGCACATTCAGCACTCACTCAAGCAAACGGGAAGGAGCATCCATTCCTTCATAGCTTAAACACAGTGAAACTGTTATTTATCCTTATTTGATGAAGAATCTTTCAGGGGGAAATGGTGTATTTTTAGAAGAAGATTATGGTCATCCTGTGGATTATCTTTTAATTAAGAATGGATGATTTGTGCCCACTCTGCTGTAGCAAACGTCTTGCTGCTAATGAAGTTTAAACAGACTTACTTTATTTAATTACAGCTAATCACTAGGGTAAAATGTGGAATTGTCTTTGATCCGCATGTAGAGTGGTAATCCTTGTGGCAGATAGCATCTCTTATTCCCTCTAACTCTTTTCAGTTTCTCCAGGAGGTCCCAGCTTAACTAAGGGTTAATTGAGATAGCTGGACTGGTGTGATTGATGTATTTTTGCTCAGGGATGCCATCCTGCTTTTCCAAGGACTTTCTTTCTCTCCCTCGCTCTCCCTCTCCCTGTGCAGTCACCTTCAGGCCGTGTAATGTAGTAGATGCCTGCTTGTTTGACATGAGGGACCTGAGGGGGCCAAGGTCCTGCTGGATCAGTAAGTGAAAGAACAGAAACTGCTGGAGGGAGAGCAGAGGTTAGAGGAGGGCAGCACAGACCAGTGTAAAGCAGAAGAGGGCACTAGTAAACTGACCTATTTCAACCACAACCCTCACACTCCGAGCAGAACAAAACAATTGATTGAGTATTGAAGGCAATCATACCGTTTGGCGAGGGAATAACACTAAAGGTATTTTGTTTTATTGTTTTGTGTCATTGCTTTAACGTTTTATTTTAAGTTTTTATTTTATTCAATGTATTCGTATTTTATTCATTTTATTCATTAAATAAGTGATCCTCACATCCAGGAATGTCACTGAAGCCTTTGACTTCCAGCTTTTTAAACTGTGGCAAGTACAGCCTGTGGAAGTGAAAAGTAGTAAAAAAAAAAAAAAAAAAATTTTAAAAAAAAAAGGGAATTCATATTTGCTACAGAGAACCTGTGGTCTCACAGTTGTGCTTTCTGCTTGCAACCCTTCCATAGTGATTTTCCTTGCTTCCCCAGGCTCAGAAGTTTCTGAGGCTGGTGAAAACTGTGGAGAGAGCCATCAGGAGAAACCACACTCAGTAGATAAAGTCACTCACAAGGGCTAAAGTTTGCACAACTGGTTTCTTACTGTTTTTTGTACTTCACAACAAATGTCAATTTAAAATTACCGGGCTTCACTTTTACCTTCTACGCTCATTTTCTCACTTTGCCTGCCTATTTTGTTTTCCTTCCTGATCTACATTGCAAAAATGTGCCTCCATTGTCTGAACGTACTCTGGGTTCTTGTTACTTCTCTGTTAAAAGAGAATAACGTTTATTTCATTCTCTGAATGCAGGATGTCTGGGCTTTTCTTTTTGTTTGTTTGTTTGTTTGTTTCAAAGAGTAATTTGAAATGGAAACATTTATCTATCAGCCTGCTCAGAAATATTAACAGCTTTAATTAGCTGGGTGAAAAAGTTGTTTGCTTTTATTTACAGGAACTGTTAACTTGCACTCCAGCAATTGAGGCAGAAGACATAGAATATCTCTTTTGTGTAAAATTTAAATAATTAAAATAGAATAGTTTGCAGTTAGTTTCCTCGATAATGCGTTAAACATCTGCAGTTTTGTCTCTCCATCGGGATGCATAGCTGTGCTGAAGTCACATCCTGATAACATCTGCACGTTAGTGATAGCTTGCACTTCAGTCTTTGCGGTCTGCTGATGAGAGATTCTTCAACAGCCCCTCAGTCATCAGAACCACTGTTGAAAATTTTGCTTGTGACATCCTGAAGGTGGCTTGATTTACATTTGCCAAATGTCATACTGCAGGAAGATGCTCTCAGTTAAACAGTTTAACATCCTGGCCTTTTTTCACTTTGCTGCTTTGCAGTAGCTTTCCCACCCCCACCCCATCCACACACACACACCCCCACACCTTTCACATGAAACTGGTTTTCCCTTTGGCCAAAAACTGTGGATCCAAACTAAATTTTCAATGGTGATATTTATTTTGTTCCAAGTTCTTTCAATACTACGGATGAAGAAGGAAAAAAAAATTTATAAAAGTTTGCAAGGAGGAACAGCACCTTCATTCCTGCTTGCATGGCAACAACAACTGCATTCACATGAAAAGGCCAGCTTGTTAAACATCATGTAACACTGAATGTACTGAATATTTTAAAGGTCAGGTATTGACAGGCACTGAGCTGCTTATGTTTCCCTAATGATCCCAATTACATCCAAACTGAGCAAGTAGTCAATAAACAATGGCATTAACATATGTAGAAAAAGTGTTTATTTTACATTTCCAAGACAATTGGCAATCTTCTGCTTGTCATCCAAACGCAGAAGTTAGGTCATGAGCTCTGTGATGAATGAGGAGAACAAGGGAGAGGTTGTGGGTCGTAGAGACCTGGGGCCAGTTTGAGAAATTTCAGGTAGGCTGTCTCACACACAGGCACAAAGTGCATTTCTCTCTGTGGTTTTGCATGAGTAAAGAATCCTAAGGAGAAAAGAAAATATTTTTACTTATAATGCCCCTCGTGCAATGTAACCTGCAGTCCTGTCGTATAGTAGGCAGAACGTGTTCAAAGGGTCTTCAAGGATCCAGTTAAGCCTTAGGTTAAAGTAAAATACCGATGGTTTGTGTTGCTTACATACTCTTAGTGCTGCTGTGGAAATTAATTATCCTTCTTACTTGTGAGCACTTTTTCTGACTCTGCAAACAAAATTTCTAACCGTGTGTGGAAAAGTACCAGCAACTTCACAACCCATTGTTTGAAGCATGCACAGACCTGTCAAATAATAAATGAGGCACTGGGAGGCCCCCACGCAACACAGCATGAAGGGGGGAAGAGACTTATCGGAAGAAATTGTAAAATATTAACAAATAAGACGAAAGATTGCAGATTCATTCAATTTCCTTCCCCAGGTGCTGGCCAAAGCAGCAGCGTAGGTGCGTGAGCCTGTCAGCTGCCTTGCAGCCACCGCTGGCTGCTGAAGGAGCAGCCTGACTGCCCTCCCAACTCCCAGCTCCACACAGTGGGACAGCAGCCAGGGGGACTTAAACCGCAAGGATGCAAGCGAGGGCAACTTGGTAAATGCCCCCTGCCCCCCTCCCATGAAGCATCTGTGCAAATGGTATTTTCATAGCAGAGTGTTGCTTCCAGAGAAGCTAATTCATCGAATACCGTTGCTTTGCAGCATAGTAATTTTTACAGGCTCCAGCTGACATCAGTCGGTCTCGGTGTTGCACAGATCAGAAGATACAGGTTTTGCACCAGAAGGTTTTCTGTAAAAATAAACTATGGCAGAATGTAAGTATTATCCCCATTTTACAGCTAGAGAAATGAGCTCAGACAGACTAAATCTCCCATTCAACAAAGACTTAAGTCTGTGCTTAACTTTCATGGGACTACTCCAGGGTTTTAAATTAAACACCAATTTAAGTGCATTGCTGGATCACAACCAAAATCACAAAATAAGTCTATAGCAGATCCAGGGCTTGAAATGTGAGTCTCTGAGTCCCAGTCCAATGCTTTAACTCACAGGAACATCCTTCTTCAATTTAGGTCTTAATCTGATGACTTTTCAATAAGAAAGAAATTTTCAAAAGGTTTAGAAATTCACAGAGATCAATGACATATCTGAAGCTTTTCTGAACCTGTAAGAAGTGCATTGTTTTTAGACTAAAATCGTGGGGGAAAGCAAGCTAGTTTTTTACATTGCATCTCTCTTGCTCTGCAAGGAACAAAATAAAAAGAGAGAGAAGGACTGCAGATTAATTCTCATCCACTTCCAATGTCTGGAAAATCTTGTCATAGGTCTCAATATTTTCTCATTTTGTTTAAAATTTTTTTCCAACAAAAAATTTCCATGGATAAACACGATAACATGACTTACTGACATTTCATCAACATCAATTTATTTGAAGACAATCATAAAGTGTTTCAAGATAAGAAAGCAGTGTTTCAAGCCTGGTTCACTGAGCAGAATAAAGAGCAACACCCTCCCTTGTACCACCAGTGCAGCATAGCGTTCAGTGATGGGTGGTTTCCAATGAAGAACCTCTTCAGCTTGTTAGAAACCTGGACACAGCAGTGAATTGCTGTAGAAATTTGAGTTGGCTGTCCCATACTCAAGAAACAGATTGAAATTGTCATGGGATCTTTTTGTTGTTTGGTTGGTTTAGTTTTTTATTCTGGCTTCTGCAAAACTACAGGCAATAGTTTGTGTTTGTAGGACGGGCTGTGAGAGCTATCATTCTGTTCTGTTAAATAATCTTATTTCACTTTTACGATGTTTGTATGATCAGTGCATCCTCAGAGATTCAGACGTCTCAATGTCATCGCAGTTATAGGCAGCTTGACCTCTTTCAGGCACAAGTGGAGATAACTGTGGGGTGGATACAAGTCCATGGAAAGGTAGGGGGGAGAGTCAAACTAGAGAACAGGAAAGGACTTGGTTACCTCTGATTATTGGCCAGTTTTGAATGAATGGCAAATTGATTCAAGAACAGAAAGAAAGGAGCTGGCACAATAGAGAGCTGAATGTTGAAGTGAGGTCAAAGTAGGGAATCCAGACTCTTGGGGTGCTTCTGCATAATACGCCATTTCAAATGCTACTTCTAACAGCAAGCATGAAGCTAGCTCTGAAACAGCTAACGTCCAATGAATCAGTCACCTTCTATTTAGTTTTATTGTAAACTGAGTAATTGTCCCAGTTTGGGGATTGATGCCATGAAGAATAATGAAGCTGGTCATTTCGAAAGTTCACAATTTTCATTACCATAATTGCCTTTCAATTTTGCTGCCAGTGATACATATCCCCACATTATTGTATGAGTGTGCTCTTCCATTGTTGTTTCTAGTGTTCTGGGAACAGATGGCCTTTTACAGCAGATACATTATGAACACCAAAAGAAGAAATGACTCTCCTAAAGAACATTTAGTCTAATACTAAAATAATTACCGGAGCAATATAGGGAAGAAGTTTTAGATGGATATTATTCTATATAGACTTTAGGGTATTATCTGAGAGGTAAAGCTTGGAAAGTGATCAAAAAAACCCCAACAATGGAGTGATGTACAAGAGATACAGCTCGATATCTTGCATTAAGCCCAAGTGGCAGCATGTAACAGCAAACAAAATAAGGAGGAATTCTCAAATTGGGTGAGGGACATTGCCAGAAACATGATTGGAAGCAACTTGGGAAGGGAGGAGTGGTGGTGTGAGTCAAGACAAGGATATGCAGTCTTACATTTGTGCAGAGGAACAGGGAAATGACAGTTTAAGTAGTAAGAAGCCTAATTTGAACAATAGGAAAAGAGGAGATTGTTCCATTTGTTTTCAGTGGAGTCTGTCCTCACCTGCCCTGCTTATGGACTTTTCACTTCTAATCTCATGCAGGACGCTTCTATTCCTTTGTCTGTTTGGACAGCCTGAAGATGCTTCTTTAACACCAGGCCCTTCACTGCAGGACGGCACTCAGGGTATTGCCCCTGAGGATCAGCTGCCTGATTTCATTGCTGTTACCCTCTTTCCTCTGCACACATTTCTTGGCTTGCAGTTAGAACTGAGTGTAGCTGAGTACATGGGATGTCAAAGCTGGGGAGAGTAACCAAACTCCTGGTAGACCCAGCAGCGGTGTTTCTAGTAAACCCTGAGCCTCAGCAAACCCACTTCCACCAAAATCCTCGCTCAAACTTGCACTGCTCTTTTTGGGCCGTGTTTGTTTTCTTTTTCTACAGTGTTCCTGCTACTTTTCTTTGTAACGGCTGCTTTAATTTCTGGTGTCACTCCAAGTGTCTCTAGCACTTTGTTTTCTGTGAAACTTTACCCCAGCAGAATCATTTTGGAAAGAGGTGTCATACGGGGCTCAGGGCAATAGCTCGGGTTCATGTTTCCGAGTTCGATGGTGGAGGGCCATGTGTGCAGCTGCAAATTGTGAAAGTATATAAGCGGTGGCAAATTTAGCCATCACACTGCCCATATGGCTGCCACAGGAGCACCAGGGTATGAAGGTCATGAGCAAAGTCACTCTCTGCCGTGCCTTTGTTTATAAAACTCCCTGGGCTTACAATACATGACCACGCAACTGCTGAGGTGCTGCAGCCCAGGGTGTCAGGGAAATACCAGTTTCATTAAGACTCTTGAACCCTATCATGTTACACTTCAGAAGTAGTGACCAGTTTATTTAAAACAAAGAAGCTTTGACCTTTCTCCCCTTTTGAAACCAAAAACATATGAAGTTAAAGTGACTCATTTCCGGCTTTAAACAAGCTCTAAGAAACATTTTTTTCCCAAGTACAGTTTGTGCACTTTCTCTTCTTCCTCTCTTTGCCATCTCTCCCCCTGCCTCTGCCTTCTGCATAAATATCTCATTCCCTTCTTGTCAAGGTCAACATATTTATTACTTATATTCACTGTGTAGTTCTTTTTTACTTCTAGCTTTCTTTCTTTTTTCCTTCCTTTCTTTCTTTTTATCTGTGTTGTTTATAACTATGACCCTTGATCCTCCAAGTCTTAAAACAGCTTGGCTTTCAGCAGCTAAATCTGACAAGGTCAGCATTTTTCTGTTTATTCTGAGAATACTATTTACCCTCTGGGTTTTTTAAAAGCAATTCTATAAAACATCACTTGGAAAAAGTTTGTAGCATTCAAAGACTTCCATAAACCTACCGCCCAGCCAAGAGTAACTTTTAATTCTGATTGCAGAATGCAGAAGAATTAAGGTTGATTTTCTCCCTCCCTGCAAAAGATGCCTACACAAATGCATTTTCCCAGAATATTAAGTGTTTCACTCTAAACACACTAGCAGCCTACCAGTAGTTAGCATAATCTTTTTCAGCAGTGTCAGTTATAATGAAATCAGACATACTGCATGATCAATTAGTTCCTAGAATAACCTTATTGCTACATAGCTGTAACGGAGCTATATTTATTTCTTTTTATTGGGAATAAATGTGTGTTGTGTCAGCTTTCTGTCAAAATAGCAAACAATCCTGTAATCTTTAGAAAGTGAGAAGATGACAGAACCAGTGATACAAAAACAAGGTGTCCTTGGGCTAATACCCAGACTCTTTGTAAGTGATGTTAAATTTATACCCATTTAAAACAAGCCAATTTAAACAACCTGACTGTCTCAGAAGATTTTCAAGAAGGTGATTGCTCAAACACAAGTGTCCCCAAGGCCATGAAAAACATGACACTGCTGTTAGTGCCTGTTGGGAATTGCAGAAAATCACAGATTTTCCCTCTGCAATTTCCTTGCCTTTTTCCTTGCCTTTTTCTTTTCCTTTTCCTTCCTTTCCTCTTTCCTCCAGCTCTCCATTCATTGAAAACCAATGGGAACGGAGGTCTGCAGTATAAGCAGAAAGTGGGGATACAAAGAATGGCAGAAAAACATCTGCAGTGAAACTGGAGCATTTCTGTGAGCGAGTGAAAAATGCTGCTGCTGGAGAGCTTGCTCTATCGGCCTCCTGCATGCCATTTACAAGAACACAGCAAAGAAACCTGCTTGCAGCAGCCAGGTCACCAGGAAGAAAAAAACATCTTCTTAGAGTAGCCTGCTGGACAAGGAGACGGATGGACAGCCAGACAAACAGAGAGACAGGCATACAAACTCAGAACTTATCTTCCCAAAATCTCAGGGTATGGATAAGGTGCAAACTTCAAAATCTGCGCCTTCTGGAGGTAATGGTTTTAGAAGTATTTTTAAAATTAACTTGGGAGTTTTACTCAGCTCAGTACTACCCAGTTGCTCCACTGTGAATGTCTCTCAGGAGGCTGAGATCTCCTCCACTGTGAGAGCACGGTGCTCATCTCTCTTCCATTTGCTCTTCTGTGCTTCCTACAGGGAGGTGAGTTCACTAAGAGCAAACACTTGCGGAACTGCCCTGAATTTTCCATGCTCGTTCTCAGCCTGAAGGTAAATTCTTCTGGAAAGTTTGGTGAGATTCTGTTTGGCTGATTTTGAATTAGCCATGCACATAACAAAACGTTTTTCATATTTCAAGATGTTTTTCAGGATACTTTACTTTTTGGATGAGATAATGTCAAAATGGGCTTATTTTAGAAGAGATTGCTTCCTGGAAGGAACATGTGCTTTGTTCAGTTTGAAAAAGAGGTGGAGAGAGGGGAAGCTGAAACCACGTAAAAATTGCATAGAAAATATTAAGAATGTGTCGTTTTCCTTGCTAAGGGGCTGAACTGCAGCTCACACAGAACGTGATGTCATTGAGTATTTAAAACATGCTGAAAGGGAGGAGGAGATCAGGGTTATGTTTCAGAAACACCGTTCTACTAGTGACTTGCTAGGAGTTCTTGATAAATCACTGCTGTTCTCTGGCTTATATTCCATGTCTGCAAAATGGCATTCAGATGCCCACCTCCTTTATCATGGTGCTATGGGAAACCATGAAATGTCTACACAAGATGCTTTCAAAGTCCATTTTGATACCATCATCATGATTCGTGGTATAAAATAAAATAGTTACGTGTTTAGCTGGCAACTAATATGAAAACAAATTACTGCACAAGCAAAAAAATTCCTCTTGGTAACAACAAGGTTTAAGCCAAAGCCAAGTTGGATTAACCAGCACAATTTGAGGATGTTTGAGTGATACTTAGTGTGATATACTACACACCAGCAAAATCTAGTGTCACTATAATAAGACCACATCAATGTGCCTGCACAGAACCTTTATTTTGGTGGAGAAAAAATTATAGCAATAAACAAGAAAATGTTGCATCGAGGTAGAGGACTAAATTATAATTGCTGTAAAAGCCAAGAATTCAACTTTAAGAGAAACCAAGTTTTTTGCATGAATACATCTAGAGTGTTGCAATAACAAGGTCTTGATCATTATTTCATAGTGATCTTTCTTGAACACACTCCACTGTTTTAACAATTTATACAAAAACATGGTCTAGACATGTACATGTACCAGTGGAATGAAATCATCAATAATCACTATCTAAAATGAATTACATTCCAAAAGCACAGGCTAATGATTTATCTTTTTTTCATGGGACCGATCTCTATCAGATTGATTTATGTAGCAGCCAATCATGTTTCAGTAAACTCCAGCATGCACATGCATCTTTAAGTGATGATAAGCTGTGACTGTCAATTTATTTGTACACCAGAAGCCAAAAAAAAAAAAAAGGAACCAACCTGCAATAGCAGTCGTATGCTTCCCCAACAGAAAAGCACTCAGAAGAAAAGCTAACTTCTGTTATTGTTCCTTACCTTCCATGTCAGAACATGGACAAATTAATGTAATGAAATACAAAAAGATATATCCTGAGGGGGGAGGGTTAGAAAATGTATACTTTCCTATGACAGATGATAAACAAGCTTATTTTTTACTTGCGTGTTTACATTATTTGCTTTGATGGAATGTAATTTTTTTGTACATTTACATTATTTGCTTTGATAGTAGATGCTTTTGTTGGTAGTTGGAGTGATTGGCAGCTTCAAGCTGTTCTGTTTAATTGCCTTTCCGCTATGCAAAATTCTATGTTTAGAATAAATAAATCAAGTGCGTAGATGTGTGTGTGTGTATGTACAAGAAAGAGAACCAGGGAATGAGAGAGAATTCTTCAATTTGATTCACTACCCATTCCGTTATGTATTTATCTGCATTTCCTCTGACTGTGTGTTGGTTTGTTTCTATTTGTTTCTCAGTCCCCCTCCAAAGGAGCAATATGGTGTTGGTTTGGATTAGGACTATCTGTAGTATCCTGTTCATTTTGCAGGAAGCAAGGGATATGATGGAGTCTCTGAAAAAAAAAAAAAGAAAAGATCGGTCTAGAGTACATCTAAAGTTCATCATCTGTTTTTGCATAAAAAGAAAACAAACGGTACACATAGAGGAAAAAAAAATGTTGTCTCCATTGTATTCTTTGGGGTTTTGTGCTTGATCCTTTGGACTGGTTCTTAGGGTATGTTTTTCAGATTTTATTTTAAGCCCTAGTTAAATTAACTGTTTTATCTCCCTCTTATTTCAGACCAGAGGATATGGAGCCTTTGGAGAGTTTATTTTTGGTTTGTGTTTTACTAGCAAAGGCAAGTTAATTCTATTTTATTGATTTGCAAGAGTTTGGAAGCAAGAGAGACACTGTCTATGGCACATGAGCGACTGCTGCCTGAGTCTGGGAAGAGTTGCTGCGAACAAGCAACTTAAACACCTAATGTCTGGTGATATCTTCACATTGCAAACTAACCATGCCAAATTTACTATTCGTTTTATTTTCTGCAACTACCACAGGGTTTTCAAAAGGTGTCTGTTTCAGTAGCGACATTGTTTTTCTTTGGTTAGCAAACCTGAAGAGTTTTAGGGGTTTCATGAATCAATAACCATAGGTTTTAAATAGAAACATTTTTTAAAATGTGGTATAAACAAGTATTTTTCCTTACACATAAGTACAGAAGTTCCATGCAATGAGGTATAAGGTTAATATGGAAGCTACGTCATGTGGGTTTGTGTTACAAAATGTGTTAAAAAGCATTAAATAGGAAAGGTCCAAGACCTTTAAGCAATCAAGGATTTCAGAAAATGTTGTTTCCCCATCTGAAGCTAAATTGTACGGGATATTAATCATTCAGGCTAATAGTCAGCAGCTCCCTTTCTTTTTTACATTTTAATAAAAGCTGTCACAATTATTTTCAAGTGAAGTCTTTCCCTTTAATTTTTCCATGGGAAAAAGGAGTAAAACAGGATAAGGAAATTCATAAGAATACCATTCAGTAAATTGCATGAATAAGATCCAGAAAAGACTGGATATTTTCATTTAAAGTCTTGTCTTGATTTGTGAAAATGTACATGGTACTGTGTGGGTGCTGACAACACCAAGGAGCACAGGATCGTGTGCTTTTTAGTTACAGAGGGCTGTGCAGGTATTCCTACTCTATTTGTTTTACCTCACTATGAAAGTACATTAATGAAGCATAGAGAGAATAGATGGAATACGAAATAAACATACAAAGAAAAACTAGAAATGGAGAAAGTAGATGGAGGTTGATACAGTATTTTTTTCCTGAGATTGTTAGTGTCTCTCTTTCATAAACCTCAGTTAATAACTTGCTATTGATACCATACATGGAAAAATAATAAAACATAGGCTCATCAAATGCAATTGTGCACATTTGAAGAATCTAACATGTGCCAGTTCAGAAATTTACCTTGGGAAAGCAACACACAGCAATGAGTACTCATTCTTTTCAAAACATATCAACATGTCTAAGTAATTCTGACAGATTTAGGGTATTTTCCTTCTCATCACCCCTCAACCACCTTCCAGACTCAATAGAGAAATGAGGCGAGGTGAAAGCCAATGCCATAACAGACCATAGATAGCATGCATAATGTATTGCATTAGTGTCCCCTGCATTACATTAGAAAGCTGTAGATGTCTATTGGATGGAGAAATAAACAACAAACACAGTTTTCCCCAAGTGAAACAGCAGAATAAAAATACAAACTGTTCGCACAAACATTATCACTGCCGCCACTTCTTGCCATCCAGCTAGATAGCTGAAAATATTTTGATCTATGTGACTTCCGTGGCCTTGATCCAAAGCCTATTGAAGCCAATTAACTATCCCCATCGCCCTTAGTGAAATTGGACCTAGCCCATTAAGAGATTTTGCCCTAGGGGAGTAAATGGAGGATTTTTAAGGGCCACCCTTGCATGTCACTTCGATTTATCACAAAGGAAAAATACTTCTCTTCATTAACACTGTATAAGTTAGCTTCCCTTTCCAGTAACTCTGCTTGTGCATGTCAAAGTCTTTCCCTTAGCTCTCCGCTGATCCCTTATACCAAAGATGCCTGCAGATATAATGTAATATTACTTCTCATAACAGTCCTTAGGAAGTCAGTGTTTCCAGAAGTCATTCATGTAATTTTTCCCTGCCGCAATACTCATGTGGGTAGTTTATGAATGACGACAGCTAAATTAAAAGCCATCCTATCTGAATGGGCTAAAAGACTGGCAAAACTCGGGAAACTATAAGCTAAACAGAAGTGACAGTTATAGCCTCCTTTCACATAAAAAAACTGTAAACTATTTCCTGTTGTGTCCCATTTCTCAGCTGGAATGTACTGAAAGGAGCAGGAGTGGATTAGGAAGCTAAAATGTTTCTTCATTTTTTTTGTGGATGTACAAACAAAACGTTGAGCACGGAATTTTGCTGGTGATTAATTTAGCCTAATAACTTCTGACTTTTTAACTGAGTATAGTTGCCCTACACAGTAAAACTCAACATAAATATGCATTCCAAAGACAATGTCTTCAGACATGATTTTAAAAAACACTGCCTATATGCAGTTCTGCAAATACATCCTTATGAATGTGTTTCCCATGTTTCATCTGATTGCATGCAAAAGACCTGTTCCACATAAACTTGCTGTTGTTCTGAGTTTGGAACAAGAGCAGGCATTGCCCTCTCACATATGACGAGCCAGCCTTTGGTTCTCACAGTTGTCTGCATTGCTGCTGTATGTGAAGATGTCTGTTCTGACCTGGGCGCTAATGATCAGGAGCATACAGGAATCTCTGGTCCATATGATGCACCAGATGCCAGGCTCCAGAAGGTGCAGATAAGTCCCTGGGAGGATTTACAGTTCCATTTCAATGAACCTATGCCCTTCCAAAAAGACACACTTTCAAAAACAACTTTTCAAGAACTTTCACACTTTTGAAATCCTGGTGGGCACCTTTATTAAAACACAGCCCAGAATTTTTTTCCCTGGTGCAACGGTTGGTGGAATAGGAAGCCAAATATTAATCCACGTTAATCTCACCCTACCTGCTGAGTCACCTTTCAGTCCACCAGAGCTGTCACGTTCCCACTCAGAGAACCTGCAGTGAGGACATCCCTGCCCCTCCCTGCACCTTGCAGATGGCAGAGTCGACATCTCTCCGTGCACCACGTGGCCACAAGTGTCAGTAAAACCACGTAGGGAGAGCAACACCCCTCTTTCAACAAGGCGTAAAACTTTTCTGAAAAATTGTCTCCAAGGTAGTTATCTTTTTGAAGCTCTGGTTTGTTTGAAAAAAAGCCTATCATGGCATTTTTCTAACATTTCAAGAAAACATATTTCAGTCACACTTCCAGCTCTTGGGAAGTTACTGCAGTCGGTGGAATGCAGCAGTTAAATAAATTTAGAAAACAATTAAATACAATTATGAATTTTAAAGAATAAACATGCCAAGTGTCAAAAAAAACATTCTAGGTCTACTGCGCTTCAGTTTGAGTCAAAATACCATTTGTTCCTCTTTGATGAATATTTGAAGAAATAAAACGACACACCTGTTAAATTACACATTTAATGTGCACCAAAGCTGTTAATTTGTACAGTAAATAAGTTAAAAACTTGATTCTCATATAATCCACTATTCAACCTGACTGACTGTTGAACCTCCCTAATCAAATACATCTACATGATATTGTAAGCTACATTACAGTACATTATTAGCTTGTAAAATGAAATTGCTGCAACGTTATGTACTGTATATTTGAAGCAGTAACAAATTTACCAGTGATAGATGTGCTAATGGATACGTTGTATTGCAATAAATATAAATTCAGAATAGCAATTGGAAAACATTAACATTTTTATATATGAGTTTAGGCATTTATGAGGCTGATCCAGCTAGCAGTAAAAACTGAAGAGGTGTTCTTGCTAGCTGCCATTTCTTTTTTGGACTGTCGCGAGTAAAAGATAAGTGGTCTTTCTCTGCAGCTGGGCTTTTATACCCAACATAAGAGACTTACGACTGACAGAGTTTTGGTAAGTAGCTATCATTCCTTTCTCTAAGAAAAAGTGCTCTATGTA
This sequence comes from Falco naumanni, assembly GCF_017639655.2. Lineage (NCBI taxonomy): Eukaryota > Metazoa > Chordata > Aves > Falconiformes > Falconidae > Falco > Falco naumanni. Next base: position 6,634,981 of record NC_054080.1, read on the forward strand.
CCTGATCTGCAGGTCAGACCCTGACACCACTTACCAGTAATTTCCCGTGGCCTCGCTATCAAAGTTTCTTCTGCTGCCCAACACCACACACAGGCTACCCCCAGCCTTTTCTCCCATTTTCCTTTTGAGCTGTTAATGGCACCATTACCTATCCAACAATTGCCGTTGTAAAAGAAACAAAGCCATTTCAGGGGAAGAGTCAAAATAAAGGGGGAAAAGCAGAAAACAGCAGCCAGTAGAAAATGCTGGGAGGAAGGCTGGAGATGCTGCACCTCTCTCTTGCTGTCTGGGCATCTTTCATAGAAATTTCCAAGAATGGGTCCCTTGTGATCCCGCAGCTGGTACACCCACACAGGGGTTGGACATACCACAGACGACCCCCCCTGCCACAGCAAACCACTGGCACAGTGCTATCCCCACTGAAATGTGGGATAATGGCAGCATCGGCAGCCGGATTTCGGGTATCACCTGTGGCAGCAGCCAGGGGGAAGATGGGGATGAGGGTGTGTCTTGCAGAGGGAAAAGAAGGGGCAAGCCAGAAGGCTTTGACTCTGGGCAAAGCACTGTAGGATGGGGAGGAGGTTGTAAATTGTGACACAGAGGTGTGAAGCTGTTTAAGAACCATCAATATCTTCGCATGTTCAGACCTCGCCTCGCAGGCTGGTTGTTCATGTGGTATTTTGCAGATGTGTGTTTTATTGTGCAGTGATGCTTTACCCGGCGATATTTACGCGGCGTTTACAGCCAATATTTTCTCCATGTGCTATCCTTTTGTTTCCAGCTTAGCAAAATGAGGGGTGTGTTTTAGACTCAGATGCCAAAATGCATTTGTGATATCAGCAGAAGCGTGTCAGAATGCGGATGCAATTATAGAGTCACTGGAACTGGCAGAAATACAATAAAGTGTTTGGGTATTATAATTCAGCTTAATGTGAAGTGCTGTTAGTTTGCTTGTCACTGAATATCCCTTTAATTAAGGAGTCTTGATACCAAAACATGCTGCATTTGGGTAGAGACCAAAGATATATGCCACCATTATTCTAACTTTGTAATGATGATTATAGTAGACAGTCACCTACCTTGTTAGGAAAAGTAAAGCACAGAGGCTGGTGAATTAATCAAGATCTGTAATCTTACTTACTAAAAGATCTGTAATATACTATTTCTGAGCAAACAGACAGATGTTCCTTCCAATGTGGAAGTGAAAGGAGCATAGAGGGATCTGTGAGGAAAGATCTACTCTGCATTTGTCCTAGTCTACTTATCTCACCGTGTGAATTACTTCAGTGGATTGGGTAAGAAGCGGATATCCAATTATTCTTAGGTAATATAGCCTATACCACAGTCAAACAAATTAGTAAAAATCACTACCGGCAAAGACTTTTTTTCCAATCTGTACTGCTAAAAAATATTCTTGTACAAGGAAGAGTAGAACAATTTAGGGAAGTCAAAAAATATTTGACACTTTCTTTGATGAACAGCTTATAAATCTGCCTTTTGTCTATTTTTAAGACCTATTCCTGTAGCATATGTGAGACTTACAAGTGCTTGTGAATGTATCCTAGCACACTGGCAAAGTAGGAAAATATGTCTCTGAGACCTTAGACACATGAGATGAGTCCACACCAGGGGAGACGCAAGTGCCTTGCAGGTCTGGTAGCCCACAGCCACATGTCAGCTCACACGATGACAGGATTCAGGCATGCACCCTCCTCCTCACAGCCCCCTTATACACACGCTTTCAGGTTTCCGTAGGAAACTTGGATGAGCACAGCAGAAGGGAGCTGTGGTGTGCTGATTTGGGCTGGAAAACCAGACCAAGCCACAGAAGGCAACCACCTGGCAACCCAGGCACAGCCAGAGTTTTTGAGCCATAGACCTGAAGTCACCCTCTATGTTGCAGACCTTGGAGCTCATTAGTATAATCACCAAAATAATAATAATAATAATAATTTTTTAAAAATGGCTGGATGATGATTTGTTCCATTTGGAGAGGTAAGATAAATAAGCGTGGGCTTTAAAATTATCTATTTTTAGCATCCCAGTGACAACCCTTCCAAAGACAGTGGTTCAGGGCTTAATGTTGCTCTGATCTGGTTTCACATTGATTAAAATATATGTGCTGTATCCTTCTGTTCTTCCTGTATCCTTCTGCCAAGGGAAAGAAGGATAACTCCCTCTCTTAGGAGCAGAGACTTACTCCTCAGCTTCCAGTGATGAAAACTATTGAAGTGTCTGGGCTTTTATCTTTTGTCCTAATGTTAAGACACCTGTTTTGGCATATCATGAGGTCCCATTGGCAAACTCCCAAAAACGATACCTCTTTAGTAGCCTCCTGATAGATGGTTTCCTGGCAAGAAATGTAAGCTGTACGGTGCGTTTTATTTTTCAACACTTTCTTGTTAAAGTAATTTTTATTCTTCTACTATTGCCTGTTTCTTTCTTCTCAGGTGCAGTGATTGGAGCCTCTTGTAGCTTCCTACGCTTAATTTTCCTCCTGTGTTCTGACGCCATCCAAACTTGCAAGGCTACTTGCACAGAATATTTGTTTAAAAAAGAAAATAATCCTTCTCCTAATAATGAAGGTCTTCACGGACACTGAAAACAGCAAGTCTTTTGCAGGAAAAGAATATCCTGCCACCAGGTCCAAATATGGGATAAATAAAAAATCAGCCTGATTTTTTAATTGGTTTCTCTCCTAATGTATTTTGAAGAGTTCTTGGAAGACTAGAACTTAAATTTCTCTTGAAATGTTGCATTGACCAGCCAAATGCACTTTATTTGTGTCCTCACAATACTCAGCCAAAATTTGGTTCGAAAAGTAAACTTCCAAAAATTATCTGACTCTTTTTTTTCTCTTGAAATCTACCATCAAATCTTAGAAGGGCAGAGTGTAAACTATTTTCTCTTTGAAAAATGTCAGCTTTGACCACATCAGAAATAAAAGATGTTGTCTGGCTTTTTCAAACGGGATTTTCTACTGACTCATCCCGTCTGCATAAGCAATGAGGTACAGAAACACACAGAAATATACAGATAAAATACCTCACCTTATTTGCCTTGATTTTAATCCATTTCACGTGGGATTTTAGGCAAAGGTTCAAGTAAGTTCATTTTTTAAAACTAATTTTCTTGTCACAATTAGTACATTTCACAGTCTTGACTTAGGAATACGTTATTTTTTCAAGACATCTCTTTGCTGCCTGTGAAGAATTAATTCTTCAAACTGTTTAGCAGACAAATACTCTGTGGCTTAGACCAGCCAACTCATTTTCACTTGTGGATTTGAACTCACAGGCCAGATTCATCCATCCGATGATGAGTCACTCTCTGTACTTCAGTTTTTAACAATTTTCATATCCATATTCATTAAACTTTAAAAGATGCTAAATAATGGATGGTACTAGTCAAGTCTGTTAAATAAATTCCATAGGAAGAGAAAACAAGGACTTCATAAATGTTGAATTGCACTATTGTTTACATTTATAATGTGTTTCCTTAAATGAGTAAATTAGATCATTATTACCAAAACTATTCATTATTTATTGGTATTTGCATCTTGAAGAATAGAAATGCTCATGTTTTGCTGAGAAATTGAAAGATCTGTAGTAGTTACCGCTTGTGATGAGCCCCGTGTTGCTTCCCTACAGGTAAAATATTAATATAATAAATTTCATTTTCTGTTCTTGATTGAAAATAGCCTGCCTTTTTTTGTGTGACCAGAAAATTCAGTGCCATGGTTTGTTTATTGTTTCACAATATTCACATGGCTCTGCATGTCAGGGAAAACTGTAGTCCTACCTCCTGGATTTTACACAAAAATTACTTGACTTTAAAGTCCTTTAGCTGCTTTCTTTCTCTGTACTCTGTATTTGCATGTTGTCTACTGTGTCTATAGCCACGGAATGCTGCTACACACAGGAAAGTAAAGATTTGGCACAAGCAAGTTACACAATAAGCAGGCAAGGACAGTGGCGCTGATCAGGCATTCGTTTCAAGTCTGCACATCAAAAACTCAACTTTTTCCCCACCGTGGGTTTATACGGCTGGTTGAATTTCAGTACAGAAAGCGTGTCTAAGAAATAAGTGATGCCAATGAGCACTGGAGTATTAAGTTGCAACAACTTTGGATTGTGGAAAGATTTTTTTCCTGCCTTTCCAGAAGCTGCTTCACTCGCATCTGCATTGCCAAGAGCATATACATACCCAATGCAGCACATTACCCATATAAAAGTAAAATCAATGCTTGCCAGCAGTCATGGCATTGCAGAGGAAGCCCTGAAAGCCAAAATAGTGAGAGCTACAAGGTGCCTGAAGAAACCTGTGTGGCCTGAGGCTCAGTTGTCTCTCTCTGTCCCTAGGCATCTGTGATGAGCACGCTGCTCACAGTGCTGTATGCCAGAGCTGTCGTAGGAAGGGTCAGCACCTGCACGTGTGGTGCTCAGGGAGCAAGTCTCCTGTAGGGGAACTACTTGTTAAGACAAACTTGGAGCCAAAGCATATGGACTGTAAATGTTGTGTTCTGAGAAATCTCTGCTGCCCTGGATTTGACACAAGGGCCAACACCACATCTGCTTTTAGACCTATGCACAGGTCTGTCCTGGCTTATCTGAAAGCTGTCCTCCTTTCCCTTACTTCCTTGAAAAAGTTCTTGCCGACCATTAAAATGCAGAAAGAGCTGGATCCTGTCCACAGCGTAAAGACACTTGAGTAGGAAATGACTTTGAAGTCTGATGTTAATCTGTAAGGCAAGTGAAGAAATAAATCAGTAGCAAATCTTGAATGAGATCAAATTAACTTAGTTGAAGTATTCCCAAGACTGTTCAACAGGCTAAGAAAAACAGAAGAAATCCTATTTAATTAAGCTGAAGAAAGGTGCTCAGACTTTTGCATTCACTGTGCCTTGAACAACTTCCTCTAATGAAAGATGCCAAAACAAGTTTCACAGAGGAGTTACCGATTCAGGTGATAAGCCTGTCACTGGAGCATCCTCAGCTAGTGAGATAAAGCCTCCTGGAAATACTTCCATTTGCATCAAGTAAGTGTGTGAAATTAATATTTCCCCATGCCAAGGGTCAAGCAGACATGAAGCAAGATGATGAAGTAAGGCTCAGTTGTGTGTTGGAAAGTACCGCATCTTCGTGCAGCATGTACTTGGCCATGTTGAATGCTCTGTTTGTATTCAATGGCTTCCTCTTTGAGATACTTTAACTATTTCAGAGGACAAGGTCACCTAGATTTTGGTGGTCCTGGAACAGTTAGTCCACCACAAGAGGATGGTGAAATAGTCCATAACTTCATAACAGTGTACAGTCAAGACCCATGGCAACAGCCTGCTCAGAGCTTTACAAAGATTTGAAGAGGCAAGATCCAGTCTGAATGTGAGAAAATATGCTTTAGAAAAGATGGTATTGTTTTTCAACCCTGATGCTTTGACTTGTGTTTCATCTGAAAGGAAGGAGGTTGTTCTGTGCAGAAAAGGTAATGTTCAGCACGGGCCTTGGCCACGGTCCAGCTCTGAAGGACTCACAAGATCCTGCTCTGGCTGGAGCATTTGGATATTTTCATTGTTTCATCAGAGGACTCATTATATCTTTTGAAACTAATCATAAACCTATTTTCCCACTGAAACATATCAACTCCTCTAAGCACGTGTGCAATAAATGGTTTATGTCTTAAGGCACTCCTTCACTGTCTTCCATATCCTGGGGAGATCTTCCTTGAAACAAGTGCTCTGTCAAGACATCCCATTTAAAGAAGACTGATGACACATGTGAGATATTATTGGCATACAGCACTACAGCGCCTGCAAAGAATTTCAGCCTGGTTCAGCTACTCAAGAGCAGGCATCCCTGCTCCAGTGTCTGAGTCTGCTGTGTCATAAGCCACACACCTCTGCCCTTTTCCAGGAAAATAAGTTAAAAACATGGAAAAGGAGAAAAAAAAAAATTGTCAGTGACCCCAAGGAGTGTAAGATGTCCTGGCCAGGGGAAGGTCAGTCAGTGTGGATACCCAGAACCAAGCTAGACCAAGGCAGCATATATCTCTCCAAGATTATACACTGTTAATTCACCACATAGGCTGCTCCAGAGAAGCCATATGTTCTCATGCTCTCCCACGAGCAGTGAGAAGACAGTACAGAACATTGCACACGATTTCAGCGGTAAGCTGACATCAGCTGCCGATCACACTCTTGACCTAGCTGCTCCCCAGCGTTTGCAGCAACAATACCAGCTCCTGCGTGTTTTATTGTGAGCTGAACTGTGAGCAATCATTTTGGTAAGGGCTCACCGAGCCTGGATCCTAATGCTGCATTTCATTTTCCTTGCAAGCAATTTAATTTGCCTTTTCAAAAAGATGAGATGAGCATCGAGTGCATGCTTGCTCCCTCCAGAAAACAGCAAAACGTCACTGTTGGATCGCTCACCACTGAAAGAACATTAAGATCACACGTGTCATTTTGCTGGTCTGGCTTGCTAACTGCAAAGTAAACATAGGCAATACAGAATGCAGAATAGTACAGAAAATTGCCATCTAAATAAATCATTAAAATAAACCATTAGAAATAGATGATATAAGTCAGGTATATTATTTAGTGTAACCCTGTTTATTTAAAAACATGTCCAGATGTCTTATTGCCACACTTACAATAAGCATGAAAGGGCATTTTCCCAGCCCAGAGCTCCCACATACAACACTGCAGTCACCTCTGTGCCCAGCAAGATGCATCTTTTAGCTTTCTGTCTGGGTCCTGCTCTCAACGAACTTTCCAGACTGCCTGACAGCCTTTTTGCTGTAGCAGATTTTAGGGCTGCAAAAGTAGTGTCCTAGGTTCTGATTTTCAGTCATTTTAGTTACTTCTGTCCTACTCGGGGCCTTCACCTACCATTTGCTGTTGGTTTCCGCATTTGCAGGAGCCTAATTTCTCCAGATACTGAGAAAACTTAAGAGGGATCTGCTGACTTAAGAAAAAAAAAAGTATTTGGGGATTCAAAACTCACTTGAGGACAGCCTTTAATACTATCACTAAAGCATCTGCATCGTGGTTTTCAGCACATTTCTGGCCCATCATGCAAAAGAAAATGATGAAATTTGCTGCTGGTGAACTGCTTTTAAGGCACGTGCTATGTTAAACAGTAAAATAAAGGTCTGGAAAGTTTGTCTTCCTAGACAACCAAAGAGCACTAATTTATGCACTTTGTATGTCTTTTCATAACAAAGTGCAGGCGACAAAAAAGGTCATCACACCTGTCTGAGACTCTATAATACCCATTTAGAAACAGAATTGCTTTCATCACAAGGTTCGTGCATTGCTTTGCCTCCCTTTTAATTCATAAAGCCAGTCATACCATCAACAGTCTTCACCTTTGCAAATGACTGCACCTGGAAAATGAAGGACTGACTCCGTTCTGCTACTGAAGCACTTTCATGGCCAAAAGCTTTAGTGGAGGAGCAGCCATTTGGCAAAGTCTTCTCACGGTCTTTCAAACCGCACTTCAGTTCCTTTTGTGCTGGCCCAGGAGCTCCCTGCACTGGACTGGGTTATTGCCATTGATTCCTGTGAGCTCTGGATCATGCTGTTGGTGAATGGAGCTAAAGACCTTGGTTAAAATGGGCTGTGGGATGATAGCCACAAATATGAGCACTGATGTCACTTCTGCACAATTAACCTCTCTGTGTACTGTTCCCTTTTGTCTGAGAAAGCTAGCGAATATGTGAGCATTGATTACGGAGTCAGGATGTATCAATGGAATTTTCCACTCAGGTATATTAAAAATGCATTGACAAACCCTGGATTCTTTAACCAGATTTATGCAATGCATTTTAGGCTGAACTCTTACTGAACTCTAGTCCAGTTCTGCCAGAGTAAGAATGGAGCAAGAATGTGCGAACATCTCTAGGTACACATTTATGAGTTTTAAATGTCAGCTATTTTGACCTTAAAATTTAATGTAAAAATGAGACAGACTGATCTATTTTCTGCTAGTAAAGTCCACCAGACACTGAATATTTGATCTGATTATTTTGGGGTTATGTTAGGGAATAAATAAACAAATAGGGACCATAGATAAAGCAGAGGTTTACCTGCACAGTTCCAATCCCTGCTAGTGGGAATCGCAATCCCAAAGATTCTTCATGCATTCATATGAAATCAAAAGCCCTGCCTTGTTTTGCTAGCAAATGTAGCATATACTGTCAGAATTTAACACAGAGATATATGGGTTTTCATAAGTTAAAGAGGAGTTAAAACAATATGTGAACCTTGAGATGGAAAAAAGTGGAAAAGGATCAGAAAAAGGAGGAATCTGACAGTTGAACTGAGTCAACTGTGTAGATTAGATAGGGAGAGGAAATTAGAACTAGCACAAAATGCTAACAAGCACAGAACAAATAAATGGATAACAGGAAGGGAACTGAACCAACATAAACAGCTGCAAAGGGTATTGTTGGCAGGATTTCAGGCCTAACAGTTTGAAGAGGACAGAAACATTTCATTGTTGAGCAGTATTTTTTAAAAGATGTTTTACCTCAACATAATTATATTTGAAAAATATTTTCAAAATCACAAGCTTCCTGTACCCGTGGAGCTGCTGAATTAACCAGGGCTTTCTTTAGGTCTTTCTTGTCTTTTCCCTCCACCGGGGAGGAAAAAGGAGTGGTATTTGTCCTGTCCTCAAACATCAGACTGCAAGGAGGCCCTGATAGTACCTACACAAGATGCCGTGCTTTCCCCTGACTCTTGGACACCTCTCTTCCCCACTCATGGTTTCTCCACGCTTTGTGGTTTTCTCACTCTGCCCAGTCCTGATGACCTTTGAGTCTATCATAGAGGGCAGGTCCATCAATTAGCTACCAAACCCGGAAGGTTTATAAGTGTTTTTTTTTTAAGAAGTCTCCTCTGTTCTGGGTGAGAATGATTTATTTATTTTTTTTCAGCCAGTCCATGTCAGATGAGACTTTTGGTTCCCTTTTAGTGTCTCCAGCTATTGATGGTTCTTCACAACACGGACCTGCAGATTATCAACTTTTATGGAGAGGGAAGACAGCACAAATGGCAGTTTCCAAACAAAAGAAACAGAAATGCTGATGAGCTGCCTCCTCCGGACTCAGTCTGAGGTAAGGCTGCAATCTTCCAGCCAAGCAAAGGACGCTGCCTCCTCTTGGACAAAGAATGAGGGATTGATGAAGTAATCTTCTTATACTACCACTGGCTGTAGTTAATGCCAGTCACCAGCAAGTCAATATTGGTGTCTGTTCTGCTGTATCAAAATATTCTGGTAATACTCCATTAATACTCTGTACGTTTCAGCTGAAGCAAGCAAACCATGTTCCAAGCTAATGCTCTCTGCCGCAGACCTTGGTGTAGACCTGGTGCTCGCTTGCAACACACCAGTGGAGCAGCAGCCTTCTAGATATTAAATTCACAAATTACTTTTTGTAAGATATCTAATTAGCAGATAGACATATAGACAAGCCATATGCCTAAGATGTTTGTTCAATGCTTTTTCATTTGTTCCTTTTTCAATTATTTTTTTTCTTTTCCCCACAACTCTTTTTCACATAGTGAGTGATTTCTGGGAAGACAGCCCTTTCCAGATGCTTCAGGCTGGTTATTCAAACTGGTAATGATTTCTGGGTTATAATCTTATTTAAATACGTATATTAACTTTATTAATCAATAATCTTATTAAAAAGCTTTTGATTCCTACTACTGAGTCTGTTTCTTCACTATGCATCCTCCTGTTAATATCACTCCCTCAAATAAATTTTAGAGGAGATCTTCTTCCAGGTTTGATTTTAGAGGTTTGATTTCCTCCCAGAACAGATTGTGTTGTAAGTTTTTATTGAATCTGTTCAGACTCTGTGTCATATATTTCTTTTCATATTTTGGTTGTTTGAAATCCAGGTAAGACTGCATGTGATCTTTGAAGGTCCTAACAGTATAGAAGCCCCCAGTGGGTTATTCCCCCCAAAAAATCAGGCAACTATTTGTTTTTAAAGGGCCTTTAGCTGCTATTCACTTCTTTAGGTAGCTGACATAGATCAAAAAATCTGGACACAGTCCCATCTCCACAAACCTTATTAACAGTTGAACGTAGAGGAGAATGACAAGCATGCTGTGATAGGGCAGCTTCACAAAGAACACACATTCGATGCTAAAAAATTACTCTGCTGTGATTTGTCCTGCAGCCCAGAAGACACATAAGGAAACTTCCTCCATAGCACTCAATTGATTATCTTCATTATTGGTTTTTTTCATATTCACCAGGGAATTCTCCATTAGGTTTTCTTTGCTTAAGTGTATATGCTGGGAAACTCTGTTTCCATTAGGGCTCTTGGGATCTGCCACAAAACAAACAAGTTCAGAATTTTGGGAAATGTAATAGAACTGACTTTCTTTTTCCTGTTGGCTCTATAGGAAGGATCACTTATGATGTTGTAAAGCACTAAGCAGTCACCTTGATTTACAAGAATAACAAAAATCAAGTAACCTGACATGCATATTAGGAAGTCTGAGACGCTTTGAAATCTGAAGATGACGAGACTCCCTCTGCAATTCCACATTGTAATGAAATGAGCATAGGAATGAGAATCCAGAATAACTGAATTCTAGTTCAATTTCTACTCCCCATATGTTTGAAATGTACCTCATGCTTATGCAGCACAACATTTACATACTTAATTTTACAAAACCACAGCATTCTAGCAAAGCTTTATTCCTGCATGTTGCTTGTAAGTATATGTAAAATTTGTTTCTCCTTTAACAAAGATCATTGGAATCACAGCACTTGACATGACAGTGAAAGATATTATGTGTACACAGACCCAGGCGGTGCTGTTAGAACATAATCTTATTAAAGGGCAATGCTGGTGTTTTATTTTCATCTGATTGTTATGCTGCAAGGGTGATACTGGAAAAACAAGTGAATATGTGATCGTGAAAACAAAATGTTTTCAGAGACTGCTTATTTCTGCAAGCTTGTGTGCTCACTCATATATTTTTAGCTATATTTCATCTCCATTATAGCCAAAACTAGTTCATGACAGTTCAACCACTTCTTTGGGAAAAGGTCGCTTTACGTTTAAGGGACAGTTATCACCCTCTGCCCATCTGCAGTGCAAAGAGAACATTACCGCAGCGTTTGAGAACTCCTGTTCAGGGAAATGATTTAGCCCTATCTCAACATTTAAAAGTAAATACACGGGCCAAAGCTTAGGACTGAAAATTCATTGTTTTTTATGAAGGATGATGAAGGATAAAGCAGCAAGGCATTGGCTTTCTGACTCAGCCAGAGACCTTCTGTGCAGGTCTTTATTGCATTTAGCTTGGGCTGTTTCTAGCTGAAAAGGGAACCTAAAGGGCATTACCAGGTCTGAAAAATTGCAGCCAGTTCAGAGATATCATGATGGTACACACTGATGGCCACAAAGGCAGTTAGAAAGAGTTTGAACTGCAGCAGCATTTTTGCAGAGACACTGCCTTCCAGCTGGTTCATTTGACGCACTCAGTAACAGAATCTGGTACAAAAGGAATATTTAGGGGAAAAAAACCTCTTTGGTAACTCTGGGCTTTGTTTCAGCCTGTAACTAACTCCAGTTACAGGAAGTATACAGTGAAAGATCAAAGTAAGAGACACTAAGTGAGCCTGTTGAAATGAAGTGTTACAGGCATATGTTCCTCATCTCACAGCTCCATCGACTGGGTGCTGTAACAGCTGGGATATAAGAAAAATGTTTCAGGCAGATTCAGCAGAAGAGCCTGTACTTCATTTGGCCAGCTCGGAGCTTGCATCTCACCGAAGGACTGCAGCAGCTCGATAGAGGGATGCTTTTTTGCAGCACACGGGCTACAAGGGAGTTCATTCTGCTAATTGCTTTTACATAAACCAGCACAAACCTCCCTGGGTGGCAAGTAGCCAGCATGACCCAGAAGTTACCAGCCCCAGGATGTGCATCCTACTCCCTACTCCTTGCATGGAAAGTGACACAACCAGGGAGCTGTGGGATACAGGTCCTACATTGCCCTCCAGTTTCCTGAAGCAGGAATGAGGTCTATCCTTGGTTCCTGCACTGAGGCCACCTCATCTTTACAGCCACCCCCTGCTCCTCTGCTTTTGCTGAAGAGCTGGGAAAGGTCTAAGCATACGATAACACATGTGACGCGCCCCAGAGCACACAGTCAGCACGGCTGCTGCTGAAGTCACAGCAAATTAGGGTGATCTGTGCACCGGCTGAATTTGCCAATTAATTCCCTTAGCCATCAAGAGCGGCACAATCAAGCGGATAAACCCAGGAGCCGGGAGACGGGGGGTCTTCTGCTAATTCAGCTACTGACCCTCTACGTGCCCTAAGGCAAAGGGGGCTCCTCCCTCTGCCCTTCCCACTTCAGGTCTGCCCCACGTGCAGAGGGCAAGCATCTTGCGCGGGGACCATAACCCGCCATGGATTGCCTGCATACAGCGTTCGCATTGGTTTCCCCGCTTTTTAGAATTTGAATTAAATTATTACATCTTTCTCCCAAGGGAACTTTGTAGCTACGTAAACATCTGTTTTGTAAGGATACGCTACACTGGGTATTAAAGATATTCGTACCACACCTGGTGTAAATATGTCTGAAAAGCCATCAGTCATCACACGACTCCAATACAGTTAATTGTTATTGTCATTGCTACTGTTGTTATTCCTTTTATTAATAGCCTCTAGTATGTAGTAATAATTTGGATTTAAAATGTCAGGTGCACACATGTATATGGCTATATCCTCATACTCTAATATCTACGTGTTTGCATTGGTATTTCTGTCTGGACTATCCTATCTTGGAAATGCACTGCAGTGGCAGGAAGGATTTTAAAGTGCAAATGCATGTACTTGAGGTGGTTAATTTCTGTACAGTATGAAATCCTCAGTGTTAGAAGCCATACTACTGATTGGGGCTTTAATATAAACTTACAGGTGAACATAAAGAAGGTTAGATAAGGCAGAAATTGTAGAAGCAAATGCAGTCCAGGTATTTAGAAGATCAGAGAGTGGCTCATGCTGTGTTGTAATATCTTTCTGACTTTTTGCGGATCCTCCAGACTATTATATGACAGCTTAGCTTCTCACCAAGTAATATTAATCACTTCTTAATCAAGGTATATTGGTTTTCAGCTTAAGACTGAAGATAACTATTTAACAATATAGCTTTTTTAAAAGCAGTCGAATAATTCTCTGGCAGGGTGGGAAGGGTGACTCTTTATTTATCTAAGGAATTAATATGTTTTCTACAAGCAAGAGGTATTTTTCACCCCCAAATCCAACCCTGCCCGCCTGCCTGAAATTAAAATCTAATCACAGAGACTCAGCACACTAAGTACTTTCATTCCAGGCAGAGTGCTTTGTAACATGTAAATTTGAGGCGAGTTTTATTTAAATGAAGTCCAAATCCTGGTTTAAAAACAATTCTGTTACCATAGCTAATTGCTGCATGTGACTAGCACTGTTAGTTCTTCTTTATGCCTCTTGTTTCAGCCTCACGCTGTACAGTAAGTGATTTGGCAGTACTGTACACGCAGCGCTGCCAAGAAATCAGCAACATTTACTTCTTGATTTATGAAGTGAATCTGTATTTAGTGGATTTTTTTGGAAGAAATCTGATCATTTTTCATGTGTCTAAAAGTGATATTGGTAACAGGGGTTGTATGAAAACCTTTTGTACCTACAAAACTACGTAACTCAATAACTCCCAAATTAAGAGAAGGGCTGACAGCTTCGTTTGGACATGGTTATGAAGTAGGTTTTATATGTTTGCTTACAGACATTTGCCATATTAACACACAAGGTGTTAGCCTTGGCCTTCAGCTAATGCAGACGCCACACAAAACAGGCGTTTTTGGCTTGCATGCAAGACGCAAAAAAGGAGGTTACAGTCGCCGGGCTATCAAGATACTGTCTTAAGTTTCCCAATATAAACATACCAATTACTTCAACCTTTGAGGGAGCTCTGCTTCTTAAAATCAATGGTATTTTACATTCCTCGATGTGACTTATTTTTGAATCTCTTAAGCAGAGGCTGACAGCCTTTGCCAAAGTGTAATGAATTGCTTACCAGTGATTTCCTGTTTTCTCAACTGATATGAAAAACACAGAGCAAGTCTAATACAATGAAAAAACAGTATTTTTGCAGCCTGCTTTTAAAAAGTCAACTTGCAAAGAATATCTTTTCCATCTAAATACTACTTTAAAGCTTCTAGGTTTCATTAACTGTAATTTTTTTTCTTGATATTATCACTATCCTAGGAAGTGTCAAGCAGTTTCCAAAGCATAATAGCTGCAAATCAACTTAGCTTTATACCACTAGAGCATGTTGATTTTATCACAAAAGCAAAGTGTTAATCAAAAGAACATATATCAAAAATACAGATATATGAAAGAGTGAGTTTTCCCTCGTGGTAAGGGCAGGATGTATTTCAACTCACCTGCATCCTGAGAGGATGTTTATAGGTGTAGACAACACACACTGTTAACTATTTCTGTTTACAAACTGCTGGGTGAAAAGGCAGCATCTGTTTATTCTGTTTCATGTCTCGTGACAACTTGAAGCTTTCTGTTAATGGTATCTATCAGTGAGGAGGGCAGGAGGGAAAGTCATGAAAAGCTCTTGGCAAAGCAGAGCAAAACACTCAAGCTGAGAGCCCGGAAAGTTATTGTCCAGGTGCATGACTTTTAGACTTTGGAGCAGCTGAGAAGATTGCCCTTGGAAAAAAAAAAATGTTGTAAATTTTAAAATGAGCCCAAAGCATGCTGGCACAGCAGTTTGGGAGCTTATTCAAGACCACATAGATAGCTATGCAGTGGAGACGTTCAATAAAGCTATTAGCTATGTACCTTGATATCAATTCTCCACACTTTGATTCAAGGAGAAGCTAGTAATGAGGGACAGAGAACAACTTTCCAAGTTGATTAGTTTGGTTTCTTTGACTTTATGGGAAAGACCTATTGAGTTTTCTGTTCCAGGACACTGCTTCTGGACAAAGGTAACAGTAAAACATCAATAAACATCCTAAATGATGGTGGCAGGCATAATCATGAAGGCAATTCATAGACAAAATGTACTGAAATAATGCACCAACAACCCTTAAACAAATGCCTTATCCCTATTCTTGCAGATCCTGACCTTTATTTTTTGTGTAGCCTCTAGAACCCCCTTGAAATTATCTCTGCTCATTCAGTCAGGTCTGGATATTTCAACACAATACTCGAAAGCTGAAACTGCAGTACATAAAATGTTTGGTATAGCACTTTCAGAGAATGGGATGCTTCAAATGCATATAGATATTCTGTTTAGTCTACCATCCCTGCCATTCCTCAAAATATCACTAAATGAATCAGGATACTATTTCTCAAGGTACAAATTGTGACCATATTACAGCTGAAGCAACACTGGGTTTAGGACCCCTTGAGCCTGACTTGACTTCAGGAAGCAGTTAATTAGATATTTTAAGCTTAAAAAAATATTAAAAAAAAAAACCAACAACCTGAATTCATGAAATTTTTTTAATTGCTGTTTTTCATTAAAAAGCAATCCTGCCCACAACCCTATGGGCATTGACAGTCCTGCACGCAGCCAACTCATGCAGAAGAGAAAGCAGCTGCTGGGAAGCTGTTATAGAGAGCCCATCTCCAGCGTGGAGGGCACAGCCGTGGGTTTGGGCATGAGCCATGGGATGCTGGGGATCAGCAGAGAGATCCAGGGCCATTGAGGGATGCCAGCTTGCCCCTGATTGCCATGTGGAAATGGTTCTGTTTAGCTCAAGCTGACATGTGCACTCTGAGTACTAACGACGGTCATTTAAGTAGAATTACATGTTTCACTGGCATCATTTTAGCAGAAATTCAGGTTACAAGGAAAGTGGGGAGCTCGCTCCTGTCTCAGTTTGCTGGAGCAGAGGCAGGAACAATCAATTTCCCCCTAATAACTAGGTTTGAGGTTACCTTCTTGCCTGTGCATAGGAAAAGGCATGCACAGCTCTTTCCCATCAACTCCCTGTGTTTTGTGGACAGGGAACAACAGAATAGGCAGCATGCTTTCCTTGGTCACAAAACCAGCAAGCCCACTTTGCCCAGTCAATTACACGAGCATGCACACACAGCCCTAGTACATTGGGTTTAACCCGGGAATTTAAAAGCAAAGAATAAACCAGCCATTTTTCATTATTATATTAATTTACTGATTATTTGCTAACTTTTGTAAGAATTTTTATTAATTACTGTAAAAATTTCAGAACAAAAAAAATTACCTTTTATAGATTACAGCTGGTGAACAGAATAAAGGGGGAAGCAGAACTGTGGGAAGATTTCTGTGGCATAAATAAATTTTGCATGCCACATAGGATGTAAGATCTTAACTATATTTGAAGATATCATATGTTGAAGGCTATATGACACACAGTTGATGTGTCATCTAACTCATCTGAGATCAGCGGTCTCCTTTGATGCAAGCTTAGAAGTGCATCTCCTCATACATTTCTAAACCGTAAAAAGTATAAAAGTAATTTTAAAAGAAACCCACCCTGTGAGTAATCATTAAATTTCTCTCTCTAGCATGTGAGGCTCTGGTGTCATTGTGTGTTTTAAAATTACCAGCTACTATTGCAGCTGAACATATGTATATCTACACGCCAGCTAGGGAATTAGAGATTGCTGTCGTGGGATTATTTAAATCAGGCCAATTCCAAACTTTAAAACAATTCTTAATTGAATTGGAATTCATTAACATTACACATTACTGCATTGATCTTGGTGGTCTTCAGCAGCTAAGGACACAACATCGCTTTGATGGAGGAAGCCAGAACCAAATCGGGCTGCTGGCTCTCCTCCCCATCTTTCCTCATTCATTGCTGATGGGACTATTTGTGCTTGTCTTCCCCCTGCCCCCCAGAAAGGAAGAAGAGCTCATCTCATTTGCCCTTGGCACCTTGTTTTCAGGATGAGGACTTTCCAGCTTCACTCGTTCTGCCAGACTATTCTGCAGAATTACCCTTTCTGCCTGTTCTGCAGGATTATTCTGGTTTTACCACACCTTAGCTGCCTGCTCATTCCTGTCTTGTAGATTTTACATTTTGCACATTTTCCTATTACCCATTTGGGCAAATGTAGCACAGTTTGCCCCTTCCCAATTGTGGCTTATATACATAAGGCAAGCTGTGTTACAAAATGTTAGAAGTGTCAACATTGCTACAAAATACCTATACAGTCACTGGTTACATTATTTTAGTGTGCTTCCAAGGGGGAAAAAAAAAAGAAGAAAAAAAAGGCGGGGGGGGGGGGGGGGGGGGGGGGGGGCGGGGAACCCAATGTAATTTCATTATGATTAGTCTGTTTCTACTTTTTGGGTGCAACAGGGTTCTGCCTGTTCTATAGTGGCAGGCACAGCCCTCACCAAAACAAGGTGAGGAGGAAGAGGTATCACACCAACTGCAATGTGTAACACAGAAGGAGCTGCCAAAGTGGCCAGTGCTAAGGAGCCAGTTATGCCATTTCAGATGTCATTTCATATCCCAGGTATATCAGTTCCCATCTGCATCCCTGTTTTCATTAGCTCACGATGCCATTCAGCTACCTGAACCAAGATCAGAACCCTTTCCACTGAGTCCAGATAGGCACATAAGAAACCACCTCAGACTCAAGAAATCAAAATCTAAACAGAAGAGACAATCCCACAATCCCATAGCTCAGCAACACCACAAAGGTGCCATTTGATTTTCTTAGCATTAGCCAAGAAGTTCCTGTAGAGCTGGAAATGAACTTAGTCCTTCCAGGTCCAATGAAATGTAACCTTGTCTATAAAGAGATAAATAGATAGATAGATAGGCAAACGGACAGACTTATTTTGTCTTTTGAGAGCAAGTCTGAGCGTATATTTGGATTTAAAAAAAAAATAAGTGTCTTGCATCCACACAGTACAGGAAGCACTGCCTTCATGTTTTATTAGGGAAAACTGGAATAAAACTCTGATTTTCTCCATCTCTTATTATGGAGGTCTTCGTAGCTACCTGCTCTGTGAGTGGACAGACACTCTTGTGTAGGTGCTGCCATGACTCATATCTGCACGCAGGGTGATGCGACCCAACACTGAGCTTGTGGGCAGGTGTGATGGACAGACAGCCAGAGGCTGCCCCTGACTGCAGCACAAGCAGGGGTCCACAGCTCAGCTACAGGCACCTCTGCAGGGACCACAAGTGCCCAAACCTGGTCTTGAAGCATCACGACCATGGCAGTGCCGACCAACTTATTCCGGAAGGTAATTGAGTTCTAATTTAATTGTTACTTATATATTTGCACCTCATCCTTGGAGGTGTATCAGCTACTAAGTACAATTCATATCCTTTTCTGTTGGGATAACATAATTACATTATGCAATGTTAGGTGAAATAAATTCACGCTGCCGAGTGCTGTAATTAAGACTGTGCTGGCCAGACCACTTTTAAAACCTTCTCTTCAGTCATGAGTTTCTGAAAAATTTATCTTGTTTAGCAAACTATATGACATATATCCATGTCAGCGGATGGAAATAATTACTCTGAGTATAATTAATGCAATCTGAAGGGCTTCAATACTCATGAAGTTATTATATAACTGCACAATAATTAAATGATCAAGTAACTACTCAGTAATTTCATGGTGATTTGTGCTATATAAGATATTTGCCTTGCACAAACAAACAATGCTGTCATACAATTCAGAATGGATGTGAATATCTGCATGTCGATACCAAAATACATGCCAGATTTTTATGATGGCTTGCTCCCGAAACAGTCACTGCTTCCGAGCATATTTTCTGTAAGCACAAAGATCAAGAGGCATATCTATTTTTAATGAAACCCTATATCCATATAAACTTAAACACTTCCATGGGCAAAGATGGAACTATGTCATATTTAAGACTTGGAAATATTTAAGACCCAAAACATAATGATGGGCATCTGAACCTTGAAAGCAGTACCCTGCCCCTGGAAAAGGTTCTGCACAAACCTGATCTCTACGTGGGGTGGAGTACACGGGCCAGCTTGTATTTTAGCGTTCATGGTTGCAAATCCCATACTGAGAGCTCACTTATGAGCCGCAAAGTGCATGGACGTTTGGAAGCAAATCTGGGAAGTTCAGTGCTGTATGCTGTGGAAAGTTAGGCAGTGCTATTAAAAGACCCAGTGGTCTTTGGAAAGATGAGGGTTTAAAAGTGCCATTACTGGATTTAATCTTTGGAAGACAAGATTGGAGCACTCTATTCTGAATTTGGAGGAAGAGAGTGGTGTCCTTTTTGTTGTGTGGGAGCGGTTCTTGCTGGTTTCTCTTTTACATGTATATTAGTTCATATTATCAAGTGAAACAACAATATACTGCTAGCAAATACATTTTGTCATTGAAAAGCTTATCTTTTTTGTTTCAATGCAGTCACTACTCTAGTGACACAGATATTATCACTTCACTTTCTGTATTATCTTAATAAAGTGTCTGCCTCTTACTGTATCTGGGAATGTACCATCAGGAAACAGAAATGTCCTGGGCCATGCTCAAAATGCCTATATAATCCAAACCAAAATGTATTGGTTCTGGTTCAATAGTTGCATTTTTAGTGGTTTTTTATATTGATATAAAATAATACTTGTGAGAAGCTTTCTGGCTTCCTTTACATCTGATACTGGGCACATATTCATGCTTCAAAAATCTCTTTGTGTTTGCAGGTAATCATCCAACAGCCTCAGGAGGTCGTCTTTAACTTCTCTGTCTCTGCTTTACTTTGTTCAAAGGGTCCCAGGGTGAGCTACCAACCAATTCCAGGATGCTGGCAGACCATCTGCTGGGTGGCTTTGCCCATGACTGCCTGCCAAAGAACTACTGCAGATGGGCATGGCATGGGGATGGGGTTGGCATGTCGGGAAGGGAAGGGAAGGGACGGGAAGGGAAAAGGGACGGGAAGGGAAGGGAAGGGAAGGGAAGGGAAGGGAAGGGAAGGGAAGGGAAGGGAAGGGAAGGGAAGGGAAGGGAAGGGAAGGGAAGGGAAGGGAAGGGAAGGGAAGGGAAGGGAAGGGAAGGGAAGGGAAGGGAAGGGAAGGGAAGGGAAGGGAAGGGAAGGGAAGGGAAGGGAAGGGAAGGGAAGGGAAGGGAAGGGAAGGGAAGGGAAGGGAAGGGAAGGGAAGGGAAGGGAAGGGAAGGGAAGGGAAGGGAAGGGAAGGGAAGGGAAGGGAAGGGAAGGGAAGGGAAGGGAAGGGAAGGGAAGGGAAGGGAAGGGAAGGGAAGGGAAGGGAAGGGGAAGAGAGAAAGAGAAAAGGAGAGATCACAAGAGGGAGAAGAGACAAGATCATGAGATAAAGATGCTGGCCCAAAGCAGGCTAAAAAATACCAGAGGCACACTTCATCTTCATAACCTGTCTCCAAGAGAAGGAATGATGAAGCTAAGAACGTAAAAGCCAACAAACAGAGGAAATGGGAGGGAAGAAAAATACACTATACTGTGAAAGATGCATCAAATTGATATTTCATCCTTCTTTGATTATTCACCTTTTCTAAATGACAGCAGTGTATGTAGCATCTGTTTTTTCATCCAATGCAAGGACAAGGTCAACATCTGTTATTTAGCTGTTCTTTTTTTACACTCATAGTGGCTTATTTTCATTTTTATATTATGTTCTTAAATATATTTCACAAATTCCTTTAAATAGAGAACATATGGGGGGAAAATCTTTCAAAAATATGAATAATCTTTAGTTATTGTTCAGGGAATAAAACCATAGATAGATTGTTTTGGGGTTTCTTGGTGAACTCAGTTTATTCCAGTGTAACAAATCCTAATGCATAAGAGATATGTTCCTCCTCCTGTGGACCAGTGGATTTGAGTACTGTTAATGACACCATTAGTGACATTCATCAATATTTTTTTCTGTCATAAGAAATATTCATGCATTACATTTTTTGCCATACCAACTTAAACTACTGGCAGTGAAAGGTAAGGCTATATCAAAGAGACATTGCTATCTTTCTAAATGTCTTAATGGTAATTACTTGTTAGCTTCCACATTTCATTCCCTGAATTGAAAATATTTAACTTATGCTGAAGGTGGTGTTGCACATAAGTCTGACTAACCCTAAGGATGTCAGTGGAAGCTGTCCTATGGTAATACATGTTGAAAACCGCCCAGTAACCCCAGCTGCCTGGTAGGTTTTCTCATGGGGCTCCCAGTCCTGAATTCATCACCAAACCCTAACCCCTCCTCCTTCTGAGCAAGCAAGGTAAACTTAAGGAACATACGCACTACAATTAACAAGAGGAAAGGGTAATACATAGCTAAACAGATCAAACCACCTGGACTAAACTATGTCTGTGAATAGCATTAATCTTCGCATTCATACTCCAAAGGAGAAGAAAGAGTGTGGGGACTGTGCTGTACTGGTCTTAGCAAGGTCATGGCATACAATTTATTCCTGGAGGCTTTTAATTGGGGGAGGTGGGGTAGAAACTTTTAGCCTGGGGGAGAAAACTCTCTGAGCCAATTCCTTCTCTTGATTTTTAGAAAAAAGATTTCCAGAGACTGCTCATGTAAATGGCAGGAAAGAGGAATTAATATCTCCATGCCTATTTCCAGCCACAACCAGAAGCATGTGTTTGCAATGTTCCCAAAACTGGCTGCCAGCGGCAGCCCCGACTACTCCTGAAACTGGCAGCCTGGGCCAAAGGCAAACGTACATTCAGTCCTGAACATCTCTTAAAAAAAGGCTACAGACTTAAGGTTAATGCCATACAGAGGTCCCAGGGGGGTTGTGATGGTAATGAGAATGTCATCTGTACTACTTCATAAGTCAAAACATCTGAACCACTGTGTCCTTTGCTTGCAGGAGGAGATAGGTTTTCACTGTCATCATCTGCCCAACACCACAAACGGTATGGCCACAGTGAGAAAACGCATAGGGATGCTTGGCTGTTTGTGTTACACCAGTGAGGGAGCAAGTTGCAATGATACGACCAGCTCCATCTTCCCCGCCCCCCCCCCCCCCCCCAAATTAAAATATATGGAAAAATTTCTAATTGGAGGAATGTTTCTAATAACACCAGATCTGCTGTCTGTCCAGGTGAAGGAATTAGGACATGCAAATAATTCTTTACATCCTGCAGAGGAAGTACTGCCATACTTTATTCTTGCTCTGAATCTGATTCTTTGCTTCTTTCTTTAATCTTAAACTCCTGTACTCTATTCCTAACCGCTGATGGCACAATACCACACATTTATCCCAATGTACACAAGCAGATTCATGATGCAAAGCCTCATATTTTCCTTTCTTGAGCACAAGTACTGAATTAAATATCTCCCATGTGGAGGCAGTGTACCCCCTTTGTCAAGTCTGCTGTTTTGTTTTAGTGATTTGTCTCCTTCTTGAAGTGGTTAGGTCTGACCATTCTGCTAAATAGATACAAATATCCTGTATACAAAATAAGGCAGAAAAACAAAAAGGATAAATCCCTCTTGAATGCCTTAACTTTACATCAACTTAGGTTTGTTCATTTATCTAGAAGTTATTCCTGATGAAGACAGAAACAAATGTCTATGTGCCTTAACGACAGTGACGACAACATTCTGTATCAGGGCTTCACCAGTTTTTGCAAGAAAGTGTCAGGAAAGTATTTTTGCAAGCTGTCTTACAGGAGTGCATGTCCTCAGAAGGGAGACAGCTGATTCACTTGCATACCTGGATTCGAAACACAATTGCTATCAAGTTCTTAAACACTTAAAATTCTTAAAGCCTCAACATAGATCCTGCTGGTATAGCTGATGAAACAGGGTACCAATCTTTCTGCAAATGAGGTTTATGGAAGCTGCTGCTGCAAGTAGACCACACTGAAAAAAGTACTGTGTTATCTTCCCTTTTTGTTTGATTCTGCAGGAGAAGAGAATTGAGTAGTAAAGGATACAAGATAAGGTAAAAGGACACCTTTTTTTTTTTTTTTTTATTTGATGGCAAGGTCAAATCCTAGCACAAGTTTATCAACATGTGGTGTAGGTACAATCCACTTGGAAGTAGTATATGACCTACCAAACAGCCAGGTGTTTCCTTTTGCTTGCTGGTAAAATATTTGTGGGTTTCTGAGCAAAATTAGTAGAAATGGGATGAAATTTAATTGTACGAAGTGCAAGTCCAGGCATCAATAGCAGCAATTTGTGGGCGTACAGAGGAGGCTGAAAGTAGGAAGCAGTCAAGGAAGGAGACCTCACTGACGTAGCTCTGAAAAATGCAAGTTTGACCTCAGATGCACTAGGGAAGAGGAGTATTAATATTTCCATCCAGGACATTGGTGAAAGTATCTAGAGCACTCTGTGATATGTTGGTTGAGTGTCTCCGAGGAGAAAACCAACCTGCAGGAAAGGGGGGTTAAGTTATTCAAGGAAATAGGTAGCGTGGGAAGGAGGACTGAGGAAGCAGGACAGTTTGGTGGCCTGTTTGGCTGTGCAAAGCGGGGGCCAAGCATGTCTAGAATTGTTCCTTAGAATTAACTGCATGGGTAAGTACCAGGGGGAGAGAAAAACTGCTTAAGTCAAAACACCAAAAAAGAAACACATTTATTCCCACTGTGCCTGAGCACTTTTACAGCAGAAATTAGAAGTTTCTAACTACCAAAACAGCAAGCTTCCAGAATAGATACACAAGTCGAGAGAAACAGCTTGAAACAGCAAAATTATTTTAAGCAGGATTTGTTTACTTTTGAGAAGGCATCGCATGATGCAAGTAATGGCAAAATCTGGAGGCTGGACTCAACAGTCTTTGGGTCAGAAATCCTTATGGCACCCAGCACTCCCATTTCAAAGGTTGCTGGTTTTGTGGTGTTTTTTCCCCAGGACGCCTTTCAGGTTCCTGCCCATTGCGCTGCCATTTCATTCTGCCTGTACTTTGGTCTTGCCTCCCTGCCCTGAGTCTCCTTGGTGCCTCTATTCTCTTTCCTTCTTAAACTTTTAGGCCATAGAGGTAGGCATCCATTGCAGCATACCTAAATAAGTCAGACGCCAGCTTTTACACCTTTTTTCCTCTGCAAAATCTGTTCCCATTTTCATGCCTAAGACAGGTTTCGGACCGTGGTTTCAAAAACCATTATTAAAACGTGCTGTGGTGCTGCAGTAAAATTAGTTGGTACAATACTGTAAAAATACTGTAACAAGGAAAAACAGCCATCTCTGTAAAACAGACTGCATCATGGCTTTCTTATATAGGTTGTAAATATGTCTTGTGTTTATTCTGGATGCATATTTTCTAGCTGTACACGACAATGTCTGAATCCACTATACCCTGCAGATTAGGGAATGGGACATTTAATGTTAAGACTATTTAAATTTATAAATTCAGCGTTTTCTATATTTGCGTGCCTGCTGAGGGACAGATAGGGAAAAGTAGCAAAATGAAACCTTACTAATTAGCAGGGCAGTATCTTTTTTTCAGGTGCTTTCTCTTCACAAAAACTGATCAACTGCAACATGATGTCCTCTCTTCTGACTGCAATAGTGATGTGGGTCTAAGAAAAACTATGTTGTCTCAGCAAGCAAAGCTCAGAAACATCTTATTTGATAGCAATACTAATCATGCAGCCCGGTGAACACATCAGCATTTTGTGGCTTGAGTGTAATTAATAGTCTTTTGTTGTGCACGTGTAGTATTTGAGGAATTCTGATCCAAACACCATATTTTATCTTAAACTGAACCAGAGAGATGTTTACACAGGAGCTTTAGCTTCAGAGCGGCACAGGAAAGCTAATACTTTGCAGAAAGGTGTCTGGAGACCAAGAGAAATTTTTCAAGTGTCCGGCAAAACGCACCCTCCGGACTGCTAGGGAGGCAATGATCGGCTTCTCGCTACAAGCAGCTAAGTCTTTAAAGTCCAGCAGATAAAAGCAGTGGTCAAGCCTCAGAGACTAGATATTCCCGCATGAAACATAAGACGGCATGAAATGGAGAGAAAGGAGATCCTGTGCTTTTAACCAACAGCTCTTTGACAATGAGGCTGAGTGTAAGCAGATGTTGTTGCTGCATAAACAACCAAGTCCTTTGTCCATATAGGCCTTAAGAGCTTAGCTTCTAATGGAGGGGTGGATGGCCTTGATTTACACAGTTCAGCAATAAGGCTGGAAATACCTTTTTATAGCCCTAAAGATAACTATCTTCTTAACGCCAGGCATTTTGTGACCACTTTATAACCCTTAAAGACGGCAAATTTACTGCACAACAAAGCAAATATTTAAGGGATTTTGCTAACGAGGTTTTCCACCCTTGTCAGAGGCCAAGTCTTGAGAGCCCGCTTTGGAGTTTAAAGTGAAAGCTCCAGACCTCGAAGCAATTTGTTTGAAGCACTGTGAACTTAAGAGGCAAGTAGGTGAAATTCAGAGAACTACTTCAGAGTCCCTCTTTTTGTACCGTTCTCCCTCTCTTTGCACCTTGGTTCTGTTTTTTCTGGTTCAGTCCACAGGCCAGCTGAACCATTATTCAGGTTGGAAAAGACCTTTAAGATCATCAAGTCCAACCATTAACTGGCTTCCATGTATTCGTTAACATACGTCTGAAGTCTGTGCTTGCCCAGGCAAAGCTTCTGGGCCCAGATCCTGGCTCAGAGATGGACTGAAGTGAGGCACAAGGGCAGGATCTGTCCTCTGGTCATCCATCAAGGGGAGAACCCATTTACCAGCCACCCTTCAGCTTTGCTTCCTGGTCCATCTCTGCCCAGGGATGCAGAGATGCATCACCCCGCAGGGGCAATTACGTCCTTTACCCTCAAAGCTCATGTAAAATCCCACAACATGCATGGGAGTGCCGAGTGCTGACTCAGCACCCCTCTACACAGGCAAAGGAAAGCGTTTTATCCATTTTATATCTTGCCTATTTCATACACTGAGCAGACCAGGGCACACAAAGCAGTGGCACTTTCTCCTGTTGTTCAGAAGGACACATTGGCTGTTACTTGTTCGTCACGGTGTTGCATGTTTAGACTCCAAAACCATAAGTTTGAATAAGAGAGCTGCTTCCTTTTCCTAACAAATGCAGCTTGTTTATAAAAACAAACCACTGAGGCAATAGAAACAGAATGGAGGGAAGTTTTCCGAGCAAAACAGCAATACTGTCGGGATTAATCTTTCCGAATGTTGTGACTGATTCCAAGACTTGTTTCTCTGTCAGTCTGTGTGATTTGCTGATGATAAATGCACATTTCTGACTGGGACACAAGAGTGCAAATCATGGTGAAAAAGTACTGATAAAATATTATACAAGTAACAAGTAACTGGTAACTACAGGTAAAATCACAGTTTGTGTGATATTTATTGCTGCAGATATCAGAAATATACTTTATTGGTGTAAGTGTTGTAGATTTTCTTTTTCGAACGTGACAGAAATGCACATTTGTGATCAAACACAGAGCGCAAATTATTTTGAAAAGCGTTGATACACTATTATGCAAATAACGAATAACTGGTAACTACAGGTAAAATCAGTACCTGCGATATTTATTACTGCATATATTAGAAATATACTTCATCATTTTAAGTGTTGTATGTTTTCTTTTCCTTAACTGACAGGATGACAAAATATTTACCTGGTAATGATACTGAAATGGGATTTTTTTAAAGGGAAGAAACTGCAAGAAGTTGCTTAGTACGTAGGTTCTCATGCATGTCATTGCCACTTTAAGATGAGATAACAAGGTTTAAATAAAAGTTGTGGTGTTACTATAAGGAAAATGGGCTTTAAATTATGCTTCAATTTGAATTTCAGTTTTCTTTTCCCCTTCTTTACCCTACATTTGTTTTTTTTT
Organism: Falco naumanni; assembly: GCF_017639655.2. Lineage (NCBI taxonomy): Eukaryota > Metazoa > Chordata > Aves > Falconiformes > Falconidae > Falco > Falco naumanni. Next base: position 6,661,802 of record NC_054080.1, read on the forward strand.
AATTATAGAAACTTTTCAATACTGGATTAAATAATGCACTTAATATATTTGCCAATTTAAAGAAGTCATGCATAAATCAGAGGATAAGGATGTAAATCCTGAGTCATCTGAGTCATATTTCACCGCCATTTTTCATAAAGAAATGCATTCGTTGTTTATTTTAAATCCTTTTACAAAGTTTTCAGACAAAACAAGGTCAAATCACATATAACACCAGATCAACGAAGAGCAAAGGTCAATGGTTTGTAATGCTGGTTTTTAAAGGTGGTAGGTCAATGTGAAAAGCCATAGGATTTTTGAAAATAAAGAAACACATCTTGCGCTGAGGATACAGCAAAAGAGAGATCCTGTTTTAAAGCATTTATTTTAAAAGACAAATACCTCCCTAACAACAAGCCCTTGATGTCTCTGACACAAGAGACATGCAAAAGTCATTAAGGCTGTCCCAGCGGAGCTCCTACAGTTGCTTCACTTTAGGGTGGGTGTGAGTATCCTTAAAATTAAATTACTTTAAAATAAAGTTAAAGCGCTAAGCAATATCCTGCTTTTGACTCAGCAGGGTTTCCCGTGAGAAAAGAAAGCGGGCAAAGAGAGCTTAGAAAGACAGACAAACATATTTACCCCTAGGTGGAAGGTACAAATTAAATTAGCTTGCCACAAAAGGGAGATGTTTTCTCCTTCTGTTCAGATGTCATGGTAGTGAGGAAACATCGTCTGGGGCCAAGAAAAATGGCACAAATGCATTCATCTAAGCTACCATTCATCCTGTTCCAAGGTCTAAACAGAGCACATAAAAGAACAGCACTGCTGAAGCACTTCCTCTCCTTAGTTACCAAATGGGGGCTTGCAGAGGAACATGGGAGCAGAGGGTGAGGATATTTCCAGCATGGATTTCACTATTGTGGTGGGAATGGCGGATCATGTCATAGACCCGATGAGGCTGGATGTGTAATGCCGGTTGCCACAAGCCGATTCCCTCCTGGCCCTGGGGGGAAGCGTCACATTGCGCTGGGTGCGGTGTGTTGGGAGGTGCACCACAAACTTTTCCTCTCCCTCTCTAAAGCTGGAAAACAATAAAGGCACTTCCTGAGAATCAAGTATATCTGTTATTGTGCCTCATTAATATGCATGGTTTTGGCACTCATTAGGGTTCAGCTGGTACGCTTTCCAGTATCTCATTCTTTATTTATATGAGACTGGGAGGTGTGACCTATGGAGCCAGTTGGCTGTCATGAATTGGAATATTCATTAAGCCTTGTGAATTATGCATTGGACTGCTTATAAACCCAAGATCCACAGTTGATCCAGCCAGGACTCCTAACTGCTTCCCATTAGGTGGAATGATCCACAGATTGGTAAAAACATACATGTGTGCTGTACGCTGCAGAAATCACTGTGCCAGTAATCCAGGGAAGTGTTCGGGGATTTTGTGACTCATGCTCAACAAAGTCAGTCTAATCTTTGTTTTCATGTTTATTTGAAGAGTTTTAGGGTTGAATTTCTGCTCCTGCAAGTCACAGTCACACTGCGTTCCTCTAGATTTTGAGCTTTCCTCCCAATCATTCAGCAGCCTGTACAACAAATTGTTTTCTTTCCAGGCTTAGAGGTCTGCATCTGGCAAGAAATCCTCTTTGTATAGATATCAGGTGCTACTTTTTGTGGGGAATTCAGTGTTAAGAAAGAACTTTCAAGAATACAGATACTTATAAAGGGAAAACTCTTGCCTGTGAGGTCATTTCTTTTTTTACTCGATTAGGTGAAACATCACATAGAGGTTGGATTTGATTTTCCACTGCTACTTCTCATTTTTATATGTGTGTTAAGGCTACATTTGTCTTAGTGCTTATGAACTAAAGTTGCATACCAAGATTTTATCCTCTAAAGCTGGTGGTCAACATCGTATTTGTATTTTGGAAAGCACCAGTTACATAGTCTTCTTAAACTATTGTTTACCTAGACAAGACTGAAAATGGAGGCAAGTGGAAAAATAAATTTAAAAAAATAATTCTGGGAAACTTGACATGTCAAGATTAATGAAGGATTTTAAAAGCCTTGGTCACTTTAATAGTATCAACGGGTCTCAGTGCAGAAAAATTGTCACCTTATGACCTTTTAGTTTGAGATTTGTGGTTGCAGTATGACCCATGCAAGCCAAAACTGAAAAGAAAAAAAAAAAAACTGAAAAGAAAAAAAAAAAGGAAAGAAAATCTTCCGTTGGCAAGTCTCCACACGGATTTTCCATTTGCCATGAGGGGTTATGCACTAGATTTAAGTGATAGCCTTCCTGCTGAAGCATACCTGCCGAAGCAAGTAGCCACCCTAGGTGAAGCAGCCGGGGGAAGTAAAGCTCTTCTTGCTCAATCTGAATTCACTGCATTGTTTGTGATAAGTTCTGTGTCCTGGCCTGAAAGTGGATAGCCTGATCTATGAAAAGGTCACGGGTGAGCCCTGTGTAAAATGGCATTGTTTACAGTTTTTTTAGTGAAGAGATTAGCTGTCATTTATTTCCACATACCTTAACTGAAGAGCTTTAAAGGTTCCCAGCAAGAGCATGCTCTTTTCTCTTTCTCAGCCTGTCACATACTTGTCAGTTTCAATAAAATTCCTTACCTGAATTATGCAGATGAGGTTTTGTTGTGTCCAGCACCCATCATTGTTCATCTCCACTACAGCTGAAACTTCTAGCAGCCCTCTTGCTTATACTGCCTGATTTCAGCACTCCTTAGGTCAAGACCTTTCAACCTCAGGGCTTGACTTATGCCACAACCATTTGACAAATCGCCCAGGCCTTCACAAAAGCTGGTTGAGCTCCAAAGTGACTGCTCTCTATACACCACTGTTTCACTGTTTTGACATTTCCTTCTCACTTTTCCCCTTAGTAATTAGACAAAGGAAGAAAAAGACATTTGTGTCCAAGGAATGCTTTCATTTAGGGCTGTGATAAATGGCTACCCTTTCCAAGAAGCTACGGTCCCACTGTAGGAGAAAGTTTCTTCACAAGGAAGCCAAGCAAGGACAACTACCCACTTTCTGCCTTGGGGGGCAAGAGGGGGTGTGTGGGGGACACACAACATCTTCCACTGTAAAACCTGCACAACACATCTATTGATCTTATATAGCTTTCTCATGCAGGCAATGTAATGGAAGTGACCAAGTCATCCAGATTCTCTGTTCATTCATTTTTCATAAGTTGGCATAGGACAATGTAGCATAGGACAACAGAGGACCAAGATGGACTAAAACCTAAATGATGGAAACAAACGAAAGCATGCCTCTTGCATCTTTTTAAGAATTTGGGGGTTTGTAGGATGGACAGAAAAGACAGGCACTTTTTATCCCAACTCTGATGCTTTTCGTTTCTTCGGTCAACTTGCTTCTTGACTTTAGTTTCTCAGTTCGTGACCTGCAAAATGTAAGCACAATATTGACAGCCTTAGAAAAGTGTTTGTGAATCTCTAAGTGAAGAGCTCTGTGTGAAGCACAAGGCATTAGAAGCGGCAGCAGTTGTGCATCATTCCTCAGCTAGATGTATCCAATTTAAAGCACTGCTTAATTCAGAAGAGCTCATTCTCATCAGAGCACGTTAACCCCTGCTGCCCATAATTTCTCATGAATTTCTCTTGAAATAACACTAATTTATTGGACTATCAATGATTTGACATTTTAGTGGAGCATGACAAATTTGAAAGTATTTTCAAGGCATTCAGATCAAGATCTTTTAATTGTAGAGGTTAGTATGGTTAAAACAAAAATGACATGGTAACATCAAATATTTCTTAATAGAGGGAACTTATGTCAACCGTGTTTTTATAAGCTTCTTTCAGATTATTGTGTTAATGCTTATTGTTCCATTGGGAAGAATGGCTGCCAAACATGTAAAATAATTGAAACTGCATGTGACTCAGTTGTTAGAGCTGCAGTGAGGAATTAGTGTGTTACAATTCATGGTATGGTTAATCTGTCTCTTCTGTTCATGGTAATGCATTAATCAGAACATTACCAAATCACATTACCAAATCACTCAAATTATTTTTATGATCTGATACTACATTAGGATTAATAAACCAGCAAAGCTGCCCTTGGAGTTCTGTGCATGACATATGACTGCTTTCTCCAAGGCTTGTAATTAAAAGCAGGACAAACACCAGAATCTTCCGAGTACTTAATTTTGTGTGGCACAGGATTAGCATGCTTTTCTCTGTTTGTAGCATTGCCATCTTGTGACTTTACTTGTTCCTCAAGAAACAAGGGAACTGGAGTACATTACTTATAATATGGTAGGTTTGATGCATTTGCAGTTTGATTTCTGTAAAGCATAATAGGGGAAAACAATTGCATCTAGAATTGTTGGCTTTTAGGAAACTGAGGTCTCGCATGCTGTCCCTTTTTACTTCCCTCGTGCATCATCTAAGCAAATCCATAGTGTAATTATCTTGGAAGCAATCCTACTACTAAGTCAAAAAAGTGCATGAATTTGTCTTGATTTTTTGGCTCTGAAAAAAGAAAGGCTCTTTAGAAGTTTCCCATGTTAACATGCTGGACTGGATAGCCTTACATACCTGAAAAAACACAGCCCCAGGGCTGGTAGCAGGACACATTCCAGCTCACACTTCCTTCCCAGTGCATGTCAATGCATTCAGTAGGAGGGTGGGATGGGGTGCAAAACCATGGGAATCTGGTTGGGAAACCTTTAACTAGTATAGCATTATTGAAACAGTTAACCGGGCTGAACCAACCGTTGCAAATCTAATCATGCTGGAAAGCAGAACAGCCACGTCTGCACTCCTTTCTCAGGCAAAGTGCCACACTGTCATTAGGATCTTGACCAGCCTTCGCTTATTAAGCTCAGTCAGATGACAACTGATAGCGTCTTTCTTAGCAGTTTCCGTGAATTGCCACAGATCACCTTTTCAGGGGATGTTCATTGTGTTGTCTTCTTCCAGGTTTCTTGAATCTGCAGGATCATGTTATGCTGGACTTAGTGATATTACATTTAACTTTTTGTTAGTTTCCTACTCATATCTAGAATGTGTTCATCACCAGTTTTAAAGCCTTAAACCCCCACCTACAAATGTATTTTTTGGCTTCCATTAGGAACAAACCACACACGTCTTAAGGTCCTAAGGAAGTACAATAACGAATAAAATACAATACTTACCAGACAGACACTGTCCTGCTAAAAAGGACTGAGGAGTATGACACAATTAAAGAATTTATATCCGGATTTTTTGTTAACACTTCTGTAATAAGTATTGTGCCTATTGGTGCTTTCTGGCATTAAAAGAATGAATTGCTGATAATTTTCCACTGAAACTGTTTCAACTCATTCAAAAAATGCAAATAAAGCTAGTATCTTATATTTGGACATCCTAACATCAGGAACTCAGCATAAATAAGAACAACAGAGTAACTACTGTGAAACACACCCTCAAAAATACTCTTGGAAAGAAAAGCATCAACCTTCTTAAAGGTAAATATTGGTCAATTTTTTTTCAGTCATCTTAACTGGAAATAAACAAGATTCATCTTATGTATTATTAGATGAAAGCAAGAGATGGAGAGTGGCTTAGGTCTTGGTATCATCCTGTTAGAGATTTCTATAACCTCAAGCAAGGAACAGTCATTTACTCCATGTTTGTGCATCAGCTGCATCAGCCCTTCTACTCTTTTACAGAGAAATATTGACTGGAAGTCTAAAATAGAAACACGGATTCTAAAGAATTCATTAGCTCATCAGCCTGTTTATCATGGTTGCCTCTTCCTACCTCTTCCTAGGATTAAATGAACCACCTTGTACCTAGACCTATGGCAACTAAACCCAGTTTATACCAAATTAATTTAGCTCATTTGAGCTTGGCAGACATAATCTGGTCTCATTTATCTGGAAAGTGTTTCCAGGTAACCTAAAATTAGTGATAGGCAATTAGTGACTTGGCAAAAACAGTACTATGGCAGATACGTACAGCTGAAGAGGCAAGAGAAATGAACTGGCTGTGCAATGAAAAGCAGTCGCTTACAGGTACAATGCTGAAGTTTGGCATACAGGTCTCTTTTTTTTTTTCAGGAACAAAATCTTCCATCACTGGGATGGGGCCATGGATTTTTTTAGGGATTTTATTATGCATCCACTGGTTTATTAACATTGGGACACTCTGATAAATGATAGGGCATAGGTATGCAACAAGGACAACAGAGAAAACTTTGTGAAAACAAATCCATGAGTCCACGCAGTGGTGAGCCACAGACGCTTGTGAAAGCTATTGCAGAGGTCAAACACCTTTTTTTATCTGACTTACCGGCACATTTGCAGTTTGTCTTGCATTTGTTGAAGCAGTGGTGCACAAGAGGTGTAAAGATGGATGTGACATGTAAGGTTACATAGTCTTTGAGCAGTTTTTGTCTTAGATCTCATGGCTAAAAAGTACAGGGACTTGGTGATAAAAGAACTGTGTGGACTTCGTAAGTGAGAAAAGTGTGCAATGAGGTTGGAGACCCTCTTCAAGAGGGTCTCTCGTTGTGTACAATTTCTTGGTGTTCAATTTGAGAAAATTCTGGTTGGTTTTTGATCAGATAACTTCACATGAAGGAAGCACTTAGCTCTGCGGTGCTCTTTCTTCCACATACAAGTTGCAACACAAGACATTAAATTCTCCTGTCCCTTGGCAGAGGAGCAACATTAAGCTGAAAGAAAGGAACTAATGTTTTTGCTGTCCCAGGTCTTCAGGTACCATGGCTATACATGTTCATTTTTACATAGTTGGTGTCCAGAAGTTTAGGAACATGTCGAGCAGAATTTGTGGCTTGCAATTGCTGCTCATGTTTCATAAGGTTTTGAGATGCTAGCGGAGTTACTGCAGTAAGGTCCCTGGATTCTGTTCTCACTCCTTTATTATAAGGATATTAAAAGGTTTCCTTTTAACTAGATCAGTCCAGTGAAGATTATTCTTTCTGTCTCAACTCTTTTTCCATATTTATCAAACAATTTTCCTTTCAGTATGCCAAAGATTTCTCCAGAGATCAGTTCTTTCTAGTTTTTCTCTTAAATCCTCCCAATGCAAGACAACAAAATAATTTGAAGCAATAAACCAATGTTGTTTGTGAAAAAGCAACAAAATCTATTCAAGACAACTTAGCGCTATCCATTAGTAATTATCAAAAAATATTTTAACATTGTACATGTAAACAGGTACATGTTGGGTTTGTAGACAAAATGCTACTGGGGAAAAAATCTTTAAGCACGTTTTCTTTGAAAATTCCTTGTATATGCATTTTTTTATCTTGTTTTTCAGAGACAGAAGGCTGAAAATAACTTTCATAGATTCTTTTTGCATGAGGATTTTAGTAAATCATGGGAAAGAGTATTCCTGAAGTGGATTGGCCCAGGCTGTGTTCACCATGGTTCTCTGCACAGCTAAACACAAAACCCAATTCTAGAATGTTTCTACCCATGCCTTACTTACCGTCAGCAAGAGTTCTTTGGTACCAAAAATTTATTCCTGTTTCAACCATGCATCGAACTGCTCCAGCCTTGAAAAGTCAGGCACTACTACAAACTACACATCTTACCTTTCTTCTTTCAGGATAAGATTTATGAACCTACCCTGAGAAGGTATTTTCTTCTGATCACATTGGAAGGTCTTGACCGTCAAGTCCAATGACCGAGGCTCAGCTGAAGACATGGTGAGATCTAGTTTTCTCTGTGCTGATGAGAAGGAAGGTGTTACTGTTGTTGGTACCTTAACTATTGAGAGTTTAAGACTCAAAGTATGTCATACATACAGATAAAAAGAGAAGGCAAAGTATCCATCTACATCTGGCCGTCTAATGTAGGGCTTTGTGTCTGTTTCTGGATAGTTGTGTCAGCATCCCATAGGTGAAGTTACTGTTCCCACACCATTTCCAGTCCTGCCTCCCTGGGTGCCTGGACAGAACCTGCATCTAAATGAGCTGCTGAAGACAGCTTGCAGAGATACATTTAGGAGACTGAGATGTTAACTTTTAATCAGCATACTGCAAGAGATCACACACGACTATATCTAGTTCAAGATCATCTGCAAGACAAGTGGATGTAAAAGGGATGCCTTCAGTCCAAGTTCTTCAAAACCACAAATAAAAATCCCGGTTCTTCAGCTGTTTGCACTGATCCATTGTAACTGCTCTGTTGAAGGATGTATTTCACATCCTTGCCATTGTAGATTGCAATATTGGATCAAACCAATGATTGAAATCTTGACATCATCATTGTAAGGACCTTCATTACATGATGAAGTTCTAAAGTTACATAGAAAGATCTTAATTATTTTTAGTTGAAGCTTCAACTGTACGTATTAATTCAGAAAAAACACTTGTTCCTGCAGGACCCAAATTGAAAGTTTGCAGTTGTTAAGAACCACAAAACCTGAATCTGCTGTTATCAGATGGTCTCTGAAGAGGGGAGTGTGCAAGGGTGCTCACAGAGGTGAGGTGCATCCCTGGGACAACACAGCTCCATCACAGGAGAGGACCAGTATCTGCCTGATCCCAGTCAAGCACCAGGCTGCTGCCAAATGTGCAGTGCAGTGGTGTCATGGATTGATCATTTTCTGGTTCAAAACCATGTACAGATCAAAACCTGTAGTTTGGCTAGTGCTGGTGTATGAAATCAGATTACTTTCTTCCCCATTGACCTTGCAAATGTTGTAGACTCAGTTTCTGTTACCCTCCTGCGTACCTGTGAACAGCACATACAACTGTTGCCCTCCTGTCAAAGGACTAATGTTTGTAAGCCATGCTGGCCTAAGAGAGAAAAGTAACTAAATATATAAATAAATATGATGGAACAACATTCCAGGAGTTAATCACATCATGTTAATTTTCTGCTGTATTCTTTGAACGTAGAGAATACTAATTGACAGGAGCGATTGACTTGATTATTTTTTCCTCAATTTCAAACCTTATTTTTGCACTAATGGCATGCCTTCAGGACCTCACGACTGGTCCTTCTGCACAGGACCAAACTGAGTCCTACAAGGAGATAAACACAGAGGAGCTAGCACTATCTTCAGTGTAGTTATTCTTACCTTACTTCGCTGTTCTCAGAAACACTGTTTTTTAACTCAGCTATGCTTTATACTGACATTCTTTATCTTGAAAGATTTGATGCATCTAAAGGAGTTACCATTCCTTGCAATCATACATGTGTCCTAATCCTCAGCTGGTGTAAATCAGAGTAACTACACTGACAGCTTAAGATATGGCCTATGGTGAATGTTGTTCATAACAGCCTCTAACAAGATTGCTGTCATATGAGTTATTCTTCTGTAATACACATGCTACAGATAACAGGTTTGCTGTAGTTCCCTTTCTAAATGTAGCCCATTAAGAAATTGGAAAAATGCCACATCCTGAACATAGTAAAAGAAATACTTAAAGTGACCAGCACAATCTACAGATAATTAACTTCAATGGATGGTTGGTTACAATCCTTTAATTACCAAACACTAAATACTAGTCAATTAAAAGGTAATAAAAAGTGATTATTGAATACAATTAATATATGTTAGAATAATATTTCCACACAGACATAGTGTTATGCATCTCATACATTTATAAACTATGCTTTTAATGCATACTGAAGTGTGAACATGCACAGTATTGCGGTTCCACTGACAGCAGCAACATCTGGGTGACTACATCCTTTAAAACAAGCTGTGTGGAATAGTACTAATTCTCTAATGAGTAAATGTCATTCTCACTTCTACCTTTTAGTGATAGAAAATGAAATGAGATTATATTCGTTGAGGGGGAGAGGAGGGAGAATACAAATGTAGGTAACTTGTGTCTCAAGCCATATTTTACAATAACCGTATTTTGAGCTTTCATTTCATACTAAAGAAGAAAAAGAAGTGCTCACAATGCTTTGGACAAGCTTGCATGAGGAAATGCAATTTTTACCGTGCTGCCTGCTCTGCCTGCTTATGTTTTTCAACCTAACCTATGTTGTTCACCTAGTAAAAACTACAGATCACCAACTATTAAATGCTGTTAGTAACTGTGGCTAATGCAGAAGCATTTATTTAGTTACACTTGGCTGCCATCAAATGTCTAACCTGTGTTGCCATGTTTTCCCTTTTGATCTTTTGATGAAGTTCTGGCATGGAGAATATAGAGAAAATGCGAAGAAAATAAAAGAGAAATGAAGGACAGGAGTGCAACAGGGGAGAGGCAGGGAAGGTAGAGAAGAGCAAAGTGGAAAGGTGTTTTTGTACTAATGAGGGCTAGAACAATAGAGTGACAAACTTATAGAAATGGGTGGGGGGATCAATTTTATTACGACAAAGAAAAAGAAACACTAGAAAGGGGGAAGAAGCCATTGAGAAAGAAAGGACATAAAAAGAAGGAACAGGGAACAGAGAAAGGAAAGGGAGATATTGCAATAAGAGGTGAATCTGAGAGGTTTGGAGAAAACTGGGGTATTTGCTGCTGACTTACACACTCTTCTGCTCTTTGTCTGACTTCATGGATCTCCAGTTTTCAGTTGAGTTATAGGAGGCAGAAGTGTTAAAATGACTGTTCCCTATCAACACTGAGATTTGCAGACCTTCCGTGGGAAAGCAAACTTCAGTGTGATATTTTACAACAAATCCTGAAATTAAACAAGCCCTAGGGAGCTGACAACCTTCTCCTCAATCTGAGGCTGTGCCGGGGCCTGAGTCACTATTCTAGAACGTCCTACACCAGGATGCTCAACACTTCACATCCATGATTCATCTGCCTCCTTACTGCCTTCTCACCACGCTTTCATCCATGAGCACACTTCCTTTACAGCTTCCACAATCTTCTGTTACTTTATTTAAAGGATTCCCTTTTTTTTTGCTCTTTCAGAATGTAACTATCCTCCATATCTGTCCAAGAGATTCTCCCCTTCCGATTTCAGGTGACGGCTAATTCCACAAAGTGTGTGAGAAGATGAGCATCAGCAGAGATGAGATGTCTTTGTGCTCCTCCAAATATTTTATGAGCCTTTGCCATGTTTCTGTCCTATTCTTACATTTTTTTGAGATGAGTCAAAGATCTACAGAGCCTTTCCAGGAAAGCCATGCGCAGTGTTGTAGAGAAACTCCTGTTCTTCAGAGACCTTCAGAAAACTGACTTGGCGCTACCTCAGGCTTTCACAGTGTCTCAGGGGCAGAGGTCTCTGCAGCCACCCACATCCTTTCTGTATTGGTCTTGTGCTTCTAAACGACCATCAAAGTTTCCATTTCAAGCCTCTTGGTTGTCATCATTAAGTTGAAATCTTCCTCCTTATATTTCCCTTTCTTCATCAGCTCTTCAGGTTTCACTATTTTTTAACCTCCTTCCAATATGATGTTTGACTTGGTGTTGACAGTATGGCATCTCTCTCCTCTCCCATCATGTACCTCATAGAAAGATATTTCCCTCTCCTTACCCTGTCTGAGAAATTTCAGTGCAATATGAAACAGCTGAAATGGCTTACCAGTTTTAAGGTACCATTTGATGTAATAGAGGTGTGTTACCCTGAATTTAATTTTTCTTTCCAATTCTGTACAGTTTGAATCCTCTCTTTCTCAGCTTTTTCCTCAACGGAGTGTAGATTTATTCCCAGATCAGATTTTATAGATTTGGGTTTTACAGGACTTCATTTCTGCACAGCTGCTCTTTTGGCCTACGATCCAATTTCCCTTATTACTAAGCTTATTTTGTTCTGTCCTTCTGTTGACTTCTTCCTCTTCCTCTTCTTCTTTCTCTTTCTTCCTTTTCCTCCCTTTTCTTTCCCCTCCCACTCTCTGGAAATCAAGCTTGTTTTGAAACCAAGGGGACTGCTTGAGGAAAAGAAATTTTTAGATCTCCAGCATTTTCTTTTCACCTTCCTGGGTAGTGATTTTGGGTTATTTTTGAGCCTGTCATGATTATGGTTTATTTTTTAGCAGGGGATGCGTTGCTCTAATTGTATCTCGGCAGGGTTTCAAGAAAGGTACCAAGTATGATAAAGTTTCTTAGAACAGCTTCCTCCCAGACGAGTTCCCAAAATGATGAGAAGTGAGATAAAACCCTCCTTTTCTTCACAAGGCAAGCTCACCTCACTCCTGTTTCAGCTCCATGTTGTTTGGTTTTCTCCCATCACCAGGAATGGGTTTTAAGCAGTTTTGAAACTTTACTGCAGTTAGGACATAATAAAACACTTGCCTTTGTGCTGTTAGGAAGTCTAGGAGAGGTCAGCTTTACTTTCTAATGTAGGAAACCCTTCAGGCTTTGTCTTCACTGAGTAGAAGGTGGGAGTGGAAGGTGGGCTCAATCATCACAACTTTTAAGCCACACTAGATGAAATCTGTCCTCTCCCACACACAATTCCCACTTCAGGTAAAATGAGAGTGTGTCTGTTGTCGTTACACACAGGGATGAACAGCATCTGTTACCCCAAAGGGTGAAGAAAAAGTCCCACACTCTTGCAGCAGTGCAGATAAAACTTTCAAGTATTGCTTTCCAGTGAAGCTTTTCTGCTAATGGGAAGCTCATTAAAACAAACTCTCTTTCCAGCCACCCTGCAGCTCTTGTGATGGAGGTGATTCACCCCCATTGTCAAAGCCTGACCGTTTCCCTGATCGTTTGCTAGCCCACGAATCAGGGGCATCTGCACTGTGAAATGCTCAGGACAGCCAGGTCAGTCTGACTGTCCCATAAAATTTTCTTGTATTGCACAGTAATCAAAGAAGCATCTCTGTTCAAACACCTTGAAGTCATAAAAAATCAACAGAAGGAACCCAAAGGGTTCTTGCTGAAAAAAGGTCTCTGCTGGTGGACAGTAGAGGCAGTAACTCTTCTTTAAATCTTGCACACAATCCCCTTTTGTTTTTATATATGTATGTTTGCAAGTGTATGCAGTTTCCTTGCTATATTTCAGACTCTTTTTACATGATTTTGCTGTATTCCTTCGTTGAACATATCTGTTGTTTTCTCATTTAATATATTTTTTAAAAAGCTGTATGCCGTCAGTTCTCCTGTAGTTCAATAAAAAGTTGGCACGGGAAGCACTGATCCTGGTATTATCAGGGTCAACGGAAAAGTGTCCCATAGGCTTCTGTGCAGTAGGATTGGGCTTTAAATAGCTACTTGACCAAAACTGTAAATAAAAAGATTTCATCAATTTATAGAAGAGGCTTCTCTGAGAAAATCCTCATCATTTTGTGGTCTTTTTACAGTACAGACTTGGAGCTAGGAGAATTAAGAGCACCAAGAAAGTTTGTGAAAATGTTGGGCTTGGCTTTTTCATACAATTTCTCCTAAGTAGCCTAGTATTTATGTATTGTTGATGCGAGCTGAAGGAGTCTTCATCCTGAAATAATGTTGAGCAAGCAGTTTTATTATACAAAATGGGCAAATGTGGAAGTGGTGTTTAGATTTCCAGACTCCTTAATGTTTGGGCCTAAAAACTTTATACTTTTTTGAGCAGATTTAGAAGTGCGAAGATGTTTTTAAAGAATATGTTGAGGAAAATCTTTGCAGATTTAACCCCTTTTATCTCGGGGAAACAGATTTACTTCCTCTGCTTGTTCTGATAGCTTCCGTTCAATTTCTTCCTCTTGCCTCCTAATTTCTGTTTTTTCCCTTTTTTTTTTTTTTCCATTTATTTTTCCCCCTTAATGGAGACATTTCTTTATCCCCACATCTGCTGTCTAGCCAGGGCATGATACCTTTTTTTTACCCTCTGCACATGCAGTCCTGTAAAAATGTGGCAGATTGCAGAGTTCAAGTGCTCCGAAATGTGAAGCGAAACAGCTGCACCTAATCACTTGCACAAGGAAGGTTTTTGGAGCTTCAGTTTCATCTCTCATCTGCCTGGAATCCCGTATTTCCTGTGTCCAGATCAAGTGGCAGGCAATGTCAGAGGTCTTTGATATATGGGCATCATATTCAGAGCCAGTGCAGGAGGCCCTTCGTTAACAGCCACAGCACGTTTTTTAATTTGATATAACTTCCAGACACTTTGTTTGCATTCAGGGAAGTGTAGTTCCTATAGAGAGAAGCATACAGCTTTTAGCAGTCATTTATCAAGCCAAAGGTAATTCACATTATTGAATTGAATGGGGTTTTATGCATCACTCACCTATACAAGTCACGGAGAACGTCAGGCATAACAGCCGCTTGCAGAGAATGGGTCCATTCCCTTCATTTCTTTAATGCACCTTCAACATTGCCCCATCAGGACAGCCTTCACTCAGGATGTGCTGTACACTTTAGTTAAATGGTCTTCCTGATCTGAACTGTCTGTCTTTTCACCTTGATGCTTCTTGTCCGCATCACATTTGCAAAAAGCTCATATTGAGTTTATTTAGGGTAACTGAGTAAAATGATACAGGGGACTATACGATGATATGATAAGGTCCTCCTTATCTGACTGACCAGTTGCATGATAAATTGTCTTACCTAACGAAGTAGAAAACTGGGTGTGAGCAAACTATTTCCTCCCGGATGATATATACCACACAGAGTAATTCACAAACTTTCTCATTCAGGAACTAGGGTTAAAAGGTAACATTAACAGAAAACATATAAGAAATTAAAACCCAGGTCTTCTCCAGCACATAGCTGGCTTTGAAAATCTTGCTGTTCAAGCTAAAGACAATTTGAAAACTATGTGCAGACAAAAAGTGACACTTAAAATTGGAATTATAAGAAATTGTGACTGATGAGCCTTCAAAAAAAATTACGAAAGGACAATTAGATTTATTTTATTATGTATTTCCATTACATTTATTTATTTAGATGGGGAGAAATACTGCTGAAATGGTTTGATTTAACCTTTGCTACAACATTTTACCAAACTGGTCCTTGTGATCAGTGACGCTTTGGAATGTGAACTGTGCAGAAGGCAATACCGGTTGTTCAGTGCTTTCAGACCCAGCTCTGTTTACCGAGCATAAATGCAAATGCCAGTTAAAATACTTTCAGTTCTATCCTTCTGCTGTTCAAGTGCAGGAACAATTATCTCCATCAATATTTATTGGCCTAATCCTAAACAGACAGTTCCACAAGTACAGGCAATAGTCCTGTTAACGTGCTGTTAATTTTCAAGCATAGAGGTTGAAATGGACTATAGACTATACTGAAAATGAGTAGAAGTACATTTCCCTAAGGTAAAATACACTCAGCAGCCTCTGAATAATGGAATTAGATTTTTTCCATGGTTCTGTTTAGTGGATTAAATCTGTGCAGTCCTCTCCATTCATCTCTGGAATATGCCTTTTCCAAATTCTTCCTGGCGTTCATTGCAAAAAAACCCTGACTGCCTTGCTCTCCTGTTGGTCACTGTGGAGTCAGAGAGGGATATAGCACTGCGGAGGGGTTATTTATTTGATTTCTTCTCCATCTAGCTCCTTACTAATAATGGTTGTTTGCTTAGATCCTCTATCCTAATATAAGTCAGGACTTGGTCTGCTGTTGATTCCTCCTCCATAGCAGAATTTAATGCCATTCCATGGCTTGATGGGAGTCACTGATTTCTGCCACCAGAAACACGGTTTTGTCACTGTAAGAGCATGTGCCTTCATAAACACATTTTTTCAAGAGAGAATCAGCCTATCAAACTTGTATCGTGGCTGTTTGTTTAATTTCTGAAATCAGACATATTATATGGCTGCCACATACATACACATTGAAGTTAACTGTTAGCAGAGGGAAGAAATTACTTAGAAAGATGCAGGGAGTAACAGTAGTGGAGACAAAAGCTCCTTTTTTATTCAGAAGCTAAATACAGCATGCAGCAGCTGCACTGCATGCTAAACCCATATTATCCTCTTTATGACCTCAGTTTTGACCTTAGACGGGGTTTCATGCTCCACTTAAAAGCAGATAGTATTTTTGTTTCTAACCTAACTTCTCATGAGGCTCTTTTGAACACAAGTTACAATTAGCCTCGTGAAAATAAGCTAAATACCTGAGCCTGAGGTTATAGATCTCTTCATTTATGGGAAGGTAAAGCCACCCTATATGAAGTCCGCAAGATGACTTTCTTTGCAAACCACAAAGCCAAAAGTCAATGTTTGTCTGTTCCACAGTGTATTCCCAGCCACCTGCTTTCACATTAAAATGTAAAGCCTAGCTACAAATCTAGTTATTTAGAGCGTCCTCCTATAGAAGCCACTCAAGAACATGTTTCACATTGCCAGAGTGTTAGGATTCCTCTGTGTTCATCAGCCTTAGCAACTCTCTAATCCTGGCACACTAATGAAACATTTAAGATATTAATACAGGGAATCAAATATAATAAATAGTCTTCATTGTGTAAGATAATGAAGAATAGGTCGCTTTCCATGTTTCTTGGTAAAGGACAGGAAAGCTGACTCTGTTTGAATGCCAGACTGAGTAATGTGATCATAAAATTGACTGAAAACCCTGGGCTTTTTTTCTCAATGTGTACAGAGTGCTGAACACCCAGAAGTCCAAACTGCTTAGGAATTTGCAGGCTGAGAATTTGCTTTTCAAAAAGTAAGAGAAAGTATAAGGAAAATACTCAACAGCCTGTCTTTATGGTCTGTTGTCCAAAGGTGAGAAAACATGTCAGTAAGTCAAGTTTGGGGTTACTTGGTAGAGTATGCATGAAAATCTGAAAAAGGGAACTTCATGTAGAATTTTGGGGTTTAGGGTTAGGCACCAGGTACCTGAAGTCTAAATATTGCACTTGGGTGAACATTAAGCACCAAAATCCTTTTGGTCTTGCCCTTTCCTCACACAAGGATGAAAGATGTGCTGTGTTTCTATACATGGCATTAATGCTATATTATTAATAACCAGATTAACCTTTACTTTGGACCTAGCACATCCATATGCAGGCTTAGTCTTGATCTGTTCTTAGGCTGAAATTTTCTATTTGGATCAAATCCTGTCAGCTGATAACCATTTTTATTTTATTTTACATACAAATTCATACCATAACACATCCATCCAACTTTTCATTCACTCTTCACCTGCTCAGACCTCAGATACACCAAAACTCAACTCAGTATGCTAAAGGCAGACCCTTCCCATCTTGAACTTAAGGGCTGTCTGAGGTTTTCCTGATCTGTGCTACAAATGGAAAGAGTCAAAAGGTTTTTGCACTGGCAGTGATAAAGAGCATCAAAATTCGTGAACTGCCCTTGGAAAGGTTGCTGCAATACAGGTACAGAAAATTATGTGTATATAACCTGTGACTCTATTCATCTTTCCATCCTGTTTGGAAACAGGTTCCCCACACTGAAGTTGTGGTCATATTTAGGATTTTGACTTTCCAAATCATAAATTTTTTTGGTAATTTAATAAGGCTATTGATCCAAAACTGACCAGCTGGAATCAAAATTACTTCTTCATCAGAATCGTGTTCATTTTAGGTACAGGATTCTTCTTAAAATGCTGCCTTTAAAATCTGGTATATATTCCAAAACAAATTTGCCACTTTACAGCTAAGATTCTTTCTTCTTACAGTTCTCAGTGCTGATCTAAAATGATTTTTATACTTAGAAAACACAAAAGTTGAAAGAAATTTGTGCGTTGTACCCATCACAAACAAAATACTTTGGAGCATTAGGGGAAGGTTTTGTTTTTCCTTTTGGGATTGCTCTTCTTTGCATAACTATGAATGCACAAAAAAATATCCAGCGTTATTGCAGTATTTGCAATTCTATCCGGAGCAGAACTTCAGAAATATATTGAAAGAGTGTGTTCCTGTGAGAAATCTAGCTCAAGTTTTAGATGAAACTTGGATAGGATTCAAATCAGCTTTGAAGCTTTCCCTGAACTGAACCTCCAAAAATCTCTTATACTGGTGGGTTTCAACCTTTCTTAGTTTGCAGAAATGCCTAAATAAATTTAGACCTGCTTGGAAACAAGATTATTTTTTTTCTTAGGTTCCTGTCACAGATTCTTTAACAAAGTGGGATAGACTTCCCACCTGAAAGCCACAATGGCAACTCAACAGCTATAGCTTTGGACCATGAAATGCAGACAACAGGGTGTTCTACCAGCTAACCATCTCAGAAGGCTGAGAATAGCATGAAAAAAATCAGTGGGAATTTGGGTGGATGAGCAGTCTGCTAAGAAGAGTCCTTTTCAGAAAGAAAGAAATAGTGAGAATGACTATTCTCTGTACTTTATACTATATTGTACTTCTCCTGTATGATGTAACCAAAGACGTAGGATGTTAGGTCTCTCACGTACTACCTCCTTATTCCCAGCATCTATTTTGTGGTAGTTTTGTGACTGTCCAGGAGCCTGGGCAATGGTCACTTGCTATTAAACAGTGGAGAGCAAAGCATTAAACCACCAGCTGACTTGTGACAATGCCCTTAAAAATGCCAACGGATCAATAGCGATAGATGTGACCAAGTTCTGTTCTTCGCTCTGAGACACGTTTAGGGTGATCTGTGGAATCTTACAGTAAAAATAACACTCTTCTGTGCTTTGGGAAGACTGTCTGCCTTGCTTTTAAGTAAGCACACACAGCAGGCTAAAACAAGACCACAGCTGTCAGCGCTAGCTCTGCAGATTGGTAAGAGATCATATTCTATCCCTGTTACTTGTTTGCAGCCCCTTTTATGTGTAAATCAGTGGTCGGCACTGTGTACCTTAATCTCTGAGTTAAAAGAAATAAGCAAGGAGCTTTTCCTATATTTCATTACAAGAGAAAGATACTTCTATAGGGGGTTGCAATGTGTGTTATTAGCTTCAGAAGTGTCTTTTGGATCTGTTCCAGGCTTTCAAATAAATACGCATTTTGGCAGCCTTAAAAATATGCATTATGCTTATGACAGACTAGTCTATCACTTTAAATAATACGTATAAGTGGGTTTTTTTGGAAAAAAAATACTATTATTTTACCACCAGGGCTGCTCTGTTCTACAGCCGGTTATAAATATATTTATTAATAACGGTGCAGTTACCTGACAGATTCACGCTCAGCCATTCTTGAGCTTCATGTAAATATAATTTAGGGCATAGAGCATGCTTATTAACACAGCATCCTTAAAACACTTATGAAAATGAGTAGCTACACATTTGCTAGAGCCATTTCTTCAGTAGAATTTGGAAAATTTTACATTTTCATCCCCTTCATTATGTTAAATGCAATTATGTCCTATTACAGACTAATACCTTGTTAAATTAGACTTATTAACTCAGGGTAACACACACCAAAAAATTATGAACTACTACAATGAAGAAGAGGTAATGCTAAAAGGTTTCAAAAATGCCCTACCCTTTCACCTTCAATGGACAGAGTTCAATTTCTTGCTTTGATCACACGTGAAAATGAGTCTCACGGTCAGAGATGGGTCTGTCAGAAAATTCACATCACTGCTGGCAATCTCTGCTCAAGAAAGACCTAGAGCTTGAGCAGCAGGTAGCACAGACATTGAACCTGTTGTGGGGGGGAAGAGGGGCAGAGCTAAGATTAATTTAACGCACATTAAGCTTCACCAGCAAAAAAAAGGCTTTTGATTACAAAGTAGTAAGGGCTTTTTTACTTTTTTTTCCAGTTCTACTTTAGAATTAATCTGATAGTTTCCCATCAAGTCCGGAATTTCTGGTACATGAAAGAAGGCATGTAAAAACTGAGAAGGGAACACCAAACTTTGATGTTTGTGGATCAGCTAAGAATTAATCTCTGCTGTTGTTCAAATTGCCACTGCAACTGATTTAAGATCTTAACTTTTCTAAGAGTTTAGCTGCTCCTCCCCTGGCCCAAAATAATTCATTACTGATTGTTATTCTGCCTTTGCAATTAATCAGCTTTGTAAAGTGCTTCGTTTGGTGCGTTTGTATTGTTTAAATAAATCTGGAAACACTAACCTTGTCACGTTCAGGGGTCGAGTGTGGGAATGAATCTTTAGAGTACAGAGGGTAAAATACTTCAAGGCGTATCCACAAGAGATTTCATATGGACAATCGGAATTTATTTTCCAAGTGGATGGTGTACCCAGTGTAAGTGAGCACTGTGGCATGTTTTAAGGTCTCCTTAACCTGTCTGTGCAAATTGCATAAATCACAGCAATAAAGTCTCTCTATTCAACGTGCTGGAGCTGAAGAGCACTGACCAGCTTTTGACCTCCTATTCTGGGCCCCAACTGACCCTAACTTAGAAGTTCAGGCGGTCAATAGCAGGTCACCGGGGGCATCTGCAGTCTTCCTTAATTCCAGTTTGATTGCAAGGTTAAATATAAGCTGCACAGGTACCCTTTGCTGCCTTCTTTAAGTATTCCTGACCACTGCGGCACATGTGGCTCTTATGAAGCCACCAAAGAGATGGGGAGTGTGCAGGGAAGCCGGGGACGAAAAACATAAAAAACGAGGTTGCTTTCTCACTGGCCATCTCCAGTTTGGCATAGACCAAGTTGGTCGTTTATCAGTATAATGGATCTACAGACAGCCCTAAACAATTGTCAAACATTCTTTTAAAAGCCATTAGTTTTTCAACTAATATATATCTGTTTTGTGCATTTGTTGAACCCTTCACTTGTCACTGAAAAGGGCCTGTTAAACTAAACAGAGGCCTGATCAGTTTTCAGTGAGCTCTGAGCCTCAGAGTTCACCTGGGTCACCTACAAGATTTATGAGACCCCAGTACCGGCATCCGACTGGAACCACGAGTCCGGCAGCGAGCCGAGCCTCCCCCCGCGCGCCACGTCCTGCAAGGCTGCCCTGCCATTCCCAGCGACTGCCAGGGAGGCAGCAAAATTGATGACCTGTGCAGATACCAAAGTGGACATCAATAAAAGGAGATGGATGTGAACCATCAGAGTGACATGCCTCGCTGCTGGGGTGGCTGGGGAGAGGGGGGAACAGGTTAAAAAAACACAAGAAAGTTATTTATATAAGCTTCAAGGACAAGGATTTTGTCACTACTTGCTTGAGAATTTAATCTTAACGTGTACTTTCTTCTGGTTTCCATCACTCTACAGCTGACAAAAAGACTGCCAAGGTATTGCAGCCGTGAGATAGCTCTACCGTGGTCTCAAGTGCCAGAAATCCTGTTTATAATGCAAATGTTAACGCGGTCACAATCACAGAAAACCACGAAAAACACTTAGTGGCCTTCTCCAACAAACATTGAATAATATTCTCAGCTTAACAGAATAGGCGTTGAGGTCTTTCTGTTTAACAGGGGGCTTGGGAAATTCAAATTATTTTGTTGCATGTCGATACCTGACTGTCTGTATGCAGGCAACCAAGCGCACGCTGCAGGGAGCTGCCTTCCTGAAATCCACCTGTGTGAGGGATGTTACTGTAGCAGGATGGGCAGCAGTGGGGCCAGACACTGCTTCATCCAAAGCAACATATGCATGCAGATAGATCGAGAACAACACCGTTTTCTGTAAAACCCCTGTCTTTGGCCTTAAAACACGCTGAAGAAACTAACAAGGAAACTGTTCTCAAAATTTCTTTCCATTTTATGCTCAAAGTGTTTACTTGCCCTCTGGGACATTCTCTGCATTCTTATGTATTATGTAAATGAGATCTAAATCTAAAATGTGATTTGTGTACTTGGAAGCATTATGTATTCATCCACATAAGAAGCAATGGCAGATGTTTACAAAGAAGTGCTCTGCTCTCCACAGGCAGCGTTCAACAACCCTCTTTCCCCTGAAATGATGTTCTAAGGTGCAGCAGCTGAGAGATACAAAGGGATGAAAGCAAAAAACATATCCTTAAGAAGATGTATTTTTAAGTAGAATCAATGTTAAGCAGGACCTAACATCTGAAATGATTGCAAACTGTTTATTTAAACCGAATTCCCACTTGCAACAAAAACTTCCTGCACACTCCCAAGTTTCAGCTTCCTATCAATAAAATGAAAATAGTATTTTAAACTTCAGTAACACAACTATAGGTTCCCACTGACGACATGCTGTGACCCTCAGTGGAGGACATTACGCTGTAATTAGTATGTGGAGTCAGAGGAAAATGGAAGGTAGTAGTTAAAGGGAATCTTTTGAATCTGATGCTATCAGTTATATCAGAAGCAGGAGCTGTCTTGGGAGAAGGGAGATGTTGTGTGAGGACTTCTCCTTACATCAGTCCCCAATGTACCAATATTTTTAAATTACTGGTGTTCTCTCTGTGCTTACACATTTTGTCTGAAGAGTGAAATACACAGAGTTTCTAGCAGCAGGGATGAAGGCCAAGGAAGGGTTTGAACTTTCTTGGGTTCAGAGAAGCAACCAAAAATTGAGTAGTTTCTAAAGGACTCCATGTAGCTGAAGATACAAAAACTTTTTTGAGCAATTTCTGAAGGACCTCATGTAGCAAAAGATGCAAAACCTTTTTTTATTTAACCAACGCGACCCATGGGTTTTTTCAGGTTGCTTGTTATCACTCACCAACCATGGCTAAATTAATTTTCAACCAAGTCGCTCTTATGAACACACTGTCTTCACTTCTACTCCTTGAGGGGAAAATGTTTTACTTCCAGTAAACCTGTTGATTTAAAATTGCACCGGGTTTGTTTGCCGTATTGGTACAGATAAGCTTGTCTGGAGCATTGTAAGAAAGAGAAAAACATCATTAATCTCTTCAGAATTTTTTTTTAATCTTCAGCAAACTAATACTCAGATGGCAACTCTGTAACATGGTGATTCTTCATGTCCTCGACTGCTCCTACGAATATCTGTGTGATGATGTTGGAGAGCACGCTGTGGTTTTGGAAAGGTTAGTTGTATTTCTCTCAGTGAAGTACTAATACTGTGAACAAATCAAAAGCCCTGGTGAGTTTTGTCACTGCTGCAGGAACCCTAGACTTTGTTTAAGGTCCAGCCAGAGTTTATAAACTCTGCAGGACCTCACTGATGGTTTACAAGGTCCACAAGATCTCATGTGGATTTCACAAAGCCTCAGGAGTCCAGGAGGTTTTATAGCCTCCATAGGAGCTCCTGCCGTTTTATAAACCTTGCAGGAGAACTTGTGTGGGTATATAAATGTATTCAGCAGTGCATCAGGATAGTATAAAATCATGAGGCGCTTTTATTCTTTGTCACATCCATCCCCTCACGTCAGGATTCACAGCCTTCACATATAAAATAAACCATCTCTACCCTGACACTCAATGTTTTGTAAGATTACCAAAAAGTCCTTTTTGTCACACAGTTGTTAGATACCTTCACCCAGTTAGTTCTGCTGTGAAAGATCGTAAAGCTCTGACATTTTTGCTGGTTTTGAGTGACTCAGATTCCAGTAAAACAGCGGTGCAGAGTGATGTAAGTGCATATAGAGGAATATTTTGATTCAAGAACTACAGACATTTACTAAAAATTTCTGAATCAAACTCAAATGCTAGTTTTCATGGGCAAAAGTTAAAACAAATCCATAAAGAAACGAAGATCAAGTCATTTCATTGTAAGACATTCAAATAAAAGTGTTACAAATCCTCTATGACATGAAAGATTTTTTTATTTGAACATCATCTGATTAAATTCCCATTAGTTTTAATTTCCTTACCCAATGAAATACACAGATCTTACCACAAATTGCATGTGTTTGCTTGCATAATTTAGAAATGAATGACTGTAAAGTTAAAGTTCTGTGTGGAAACTATTAAAGTGTTCATTGAGGAGAAATTCTACAATAATCAGCTTTTGAAGGTAAAAGTGCGCTTTCTAGTGCACATTCATTTGAAGAAGGATTGCCTGTTGCCAAACACAGTAGAAAAATACTGCCATTATCAATAAAAAATTATGTTCAAATGCTACATTTTTTCAACCAGAAGGTGTACACCAAGACTGTAAGCAGACCCAGTCCTAAATTTGTTACTTGGAAGGATCTCCCTTCATTATTTTCAGTTTGAGATTCATTAGAGCAGAGGTCAAGACTAAGCCCAGCATTTCTTTACTTTCATTAAAAGTCATGCTCCTTGTTCGTCAATTGCAACTACATCGTGTTATGGCAAATATGCTAAATATGGGAACAACCACCACTGATGTTTTTTAGTTAGGTTTTATACAAAGAGCCATGTAAGTTTTCAGATATATGTAACTTCTCATCTACAGACAGACAATTTATGAAACATTACTGATGAACATACTCACGGTACACACATGCATTCCCCTGATGAGATTAGGAATTAACATCTCCAGAGGAGGCATATGATGTCTGTTAATGGGATATTACACTCCACATATATATATATTTAATGTATGTGAAAAGATTGCCTCAGGATTATTTCCTTTCTCTACAAGCTTCTCATATTGTGCTGAACAAAGATTGCACTGCCATGAGGTTCTTATTATTATTCTTCATGGTCAGGTTTAATAGGCAGATATTATATTTGGGGGTGGGGGATGTAGAGGCAACTTTAACTTCTTCATTGTCATGAAAACTTTGTAATCTGGCTACTTACTTTTAGTGACTCTGTAGCTGTCATTAAGCCCAGAGTGAGCAAACTGCACAAAGCCAACACTTGAGAACGCACTTTCTTCTTACTTTTGCTTCCCTATTACGGTACATGGCACACCAACCAAAGAGAGAACCTAGAGAAGAGAAGTACAAAACAAGGCATATTTTCTTCTGCAGACTGGATATTTTTTCCCTGTTTTGTTTGGAGTGATGCATGGCGCCTTGCCTTGATTGGCTTCTGGATTTCCATAGGTTATGCTCTGTAACTATTACCGCAAAACAGAATTTTTAAGGCTAGTTAATGATGATCCAAACAGCCATAGGACTTCTGAGGACAAGAGAGGTTATACGCATTTTAGACAAACGAGAAAAGTAAATGCTGGGTACATGTTCTAGTTCTTTAATATACCTGCCCTTTTTTGTAGCTACATCATTTTGGATCCCTATAAAATGAGGAAATTCTGGCAGCTTCCAGGAAGAAACCAACAATGTAAATGCATTTGCATTTTCTTCCTTTGTATGCTCTGATGTATCGCATTACTTTTTTCTTTCTATTTTACTCCTTTCTGAGAATTGTGGCAGTGTTTGTGGAGACAGATAAGTCACTGTGCAGTCACTAAACATTTTTAAATATTTTTTTTTGTAATGTAAATTCTATTTTACATGTAATGCTTTCTTTAAGATTTCACACACACAAGTCCCATAATCAATATAAGATTTCTACTTTTAATTAAAATAAAGTTTGGATTTGGTGGGGATATTTTTGTCATTATGATTGCAGGAAAAAGTTCTGGAAACTTGAACTCAAAAACTGTAATATACATGCAAAGTTATAAATATCATGGGTTTTATAGTGTTTCTCATTATTTTCTGGGACTGAGTGCAAAAGCTTTGTGACTAGCGATATTGCTGTCTTGTCCATGTCTTGTCCTTTAGATTTTTGTCCTTAAGCTCTTCTGAGCAGGAATTGTAATGTTCTTTATACTTCTGTGCCTAGCACACTGGGATTGACAAGATTTGGGGCTCTATCAGCTGCCAACATATACAAGTGAAATAAAAAGAGCTGAAAACAAAACAAAGAGTCTCTTTAACATCTTTCATCCTTTGAGTGAGGGGATTTAGAAGAGAAGAAAAACATTAATTCCTCTGCTTTGTAGCTATTGCACTGGGATAGTGGATAGGCAAAGAATAAGGTCTCTTTCATTTAAATAACTATCTTTGTGCATGTCTATGCTTCAGACTTCATTGCAGTACACAGATATCCTAATATATTAGCACATGGGCAGTTGTCCTGCTGCAAAAACAGTACTCCTGCTCAGTGCTACCCAAGCTAGGTGGAAAAAACAATACAAGGGGGGGGTAATTAGAAAAAATAAACCAGACAAACTTGTAAATCCTTCCCAAGGCTGCAGTGAGCTCTGCAGGCTGGATTCTGGGTCCTTCCAACCTTGTCAGTACCACATAACGTGGCCCATGCATGGACAGCCCTGACTGCTTCCAAGGTATAGTATAGTCTCCAGGAAGGAGATCCTTAAAGCTTCAGGTTTGATTGTGGAAAAGAAGTGATTTTTCTACTGTTGTAATTAGCCATTTACCTCACTTTTCTGTTGGATGCGTAAGTCCATTGGTCACTTTTCATTCTTTCTTGCAATGAATAACACAATGGACTCTGAAAGATGGGGAGGACACCAGCTAAGCTGGTAAAGCCCAAATGTTGGGCAAAACCTCTAAACTTCTTGATCATCTAGAATCAGGGAACAGAAAAGTGACAATGATGATGAATCAGCTGCAATTACCCTATTTCATCTGAAACAACCAGGCAGGTTTTCTTTCTTGTACCTTTATCGTAAAGTAAATCCTTTTCAAGGGGCCAGTGACAACTCTAATGGATAATTTACAATCTACTGAGCTTCTGGATTAAATAACAGTGAGTCTGTAAACCAACAGGCTTCAGAGAAAACACTAGTAATTTGTTTATTGCCCTCTCTCAGCTCCCCAATTACGATTGATCTCCGCTTAGCAGTCTAGTGCTGCTAATTGTTTGGAAAAGAATGAAATGACTTAATCTTTATAGGCATCTTCTAGCCTAGGGTTTGACTTCATAATTCACTGTGTCAATCTTTCTAAAGCAAAGATAAGTAGAGTGCATAGTTAACATACTGTAATTTAACAAATACTTAATTTATAAGCAGTAAAGCCTTAGTCTCTGCTAAGTATCTGACAAAACGGTGCCACTGATGGCATCTGGCTTTATGCCACTGATAGGCAGGCACGAATAAGCATGAGAGACCTCTTGTCTCTGCCGCTGTCCTGGCAAGGCTTGTGCTTGAGTCAGAATTTAATCAGCTCTTTATCTCCTTATCTCTTCTAGGGTGTCGATTGCTGCAAGTATTTAACACAGAGAGGGACCTCTGCAGATGCAATCACTTTCAAAGTTTCCACGAGCTGTTTCTTAATATTATTTTTAGCTGGAGACTGCTTAGCTACAAACACTTGCATTTTCAGAACACAAAGACACTAGGACTTATGATGATGATGCCTTCAAATCTTATTTTGAGGGATTTTTAAAGTCTTCAGTACTGAAAATTGGTATTTGAGGATTTCTATTTTTGTGCTGTCACTGGATCGCTTTTCTACTAATACTGCACAATCCCTTGTAACTGCAAGTTGCACCAAAAACATCCGGTGTGCAAGCGAAGGAGTATAACTCCTCAGCTTTGTGGATGGGATGCTCATGCAGAAGTCACAAATTCTGGCACTTACTCCACTTCTGGCTGGAAAGAGTTCAGGTTGTTGAAAAAAGATTTTATAAAAGTGTAATAGCTTGAGAATGAACCACTTTACGTTTTTTAACCTAGTGGTCAGAGCATTCAGTTGTGAGGTAGGAGATGTTCTCAACAGAAGCAGGAAAACAGGTAGATTAAAAATAAGCTGTACCCATCTGAATGCTTTTTCTTTCTTCAAAAAAAAAAAAACAAAAAAAAAACTGACAAACAAAAAAAAACCCCACACACACAAAAAAAAAAAAAAAAAAAAAGAAGAAAAAAAAGCAAACAACACAGTCTGCTGTCATTTAATGCATTTTGTTTCAGTAATCTTATGTAGACTAGCCCACCTTGCAGGGTCTTTTTTCAGCACCCTTTAGAAGCAGGGTCCAAAACTTTCCCAATACCTGAACGGCATGATTTGCATCCTTCTCAAGGCAGTAGATCTATCAATGAAATATTAATCAAGATGGGGTTTTGCAGAACTCCTCCTCTCCAGCCCATAGCTGTATTTTATAATAACCACTAGCAAATCGATGTTGTATTCTGTGCTGGTTTTGCCTGTATCTCAACATCGTTATTTTTCCTTTCAAATCTTATTCTGCATGCTTCCACACCACTGAGGTCTGACAAAGAATCTTACTCCGGTCACTTTTTTTCTCATGTTTGCTGTTCTCCAGTCATATAGAGCTACTTCTGGCTCAGATCATGGACTATTTAAATAGCAGGATCGGTTTATTCCAGATGTATGTTTGCATATGTTCTTTCCCAGGTTTCAACTCTCATTTTCTGAGTGAACTTGATTATGTTGTGTGGTATAAGCTTAGGGGGCATCAGGAGAAATTATTGCACTTGTCAGAGAATCAGCAGTGGAGCATCAACAGTCAATAAGAGAGGATCATTAGAACTGATTCATATAGGGTCTCTTGGGATAAAATAGTTGGTAGGAGCAGGAAAATCAGTCTGCTCAAGTATGCTGATAACTAAGTGGCAGAGCCTTCAACAGGCTGATTAGTAAGGGAAACCCGACAAAGGGGACTGTAAGTTCATGAAAAGGGGAATCTCCTATTGAGCACTTAAAAAAAGGAAGAGGTCAGAAGCAGAATGGCCGGGGAAAAAAGAGGAGGGTGATAGCAGACATAGGATTTTTTTTCTGAAAAGTAATAAAAGTTCTAGAGCTTTCAGCACTATTTTGTGGAAGGGAACTGAGACAGAGGAGAACATGTACATGTTCTGGCTGCACCTTAGAAAGTCCCAATGTCCATAAATGAGTTGCTGGGGTACTACAAAAGGTTAATGTTAGTCCTGGGATTGCCTTCTGCTTTGCATGGCTTAGGATCTGGGTGCAGATGAGAGAAACCCCAGAAAGGCAGTGCTGGTGTTAAACGGACACAGTAAAAACACAAGAGCTGACGGGCAGTCAGTTTGAATGGACTGGCAGCTTGGAGTATGCCCATCACAAAAAGCTTAATTTGGCTTTCAGGACTATTTTCCAGTAGCAGAATGTGAACCCATAAAGTAGGTCAGCAGGCACAGCAGCAGAGTGTATGTAGCTCCCAACAATTTCAATTGGTGAAATGAATATACATATCCAGAGCAAGAGTATAATCTTATGTCACGAACATATTTGATCTAAAATAAATTGCGGTGAAACTTGCACTAAGGAGGAATTCCAGTAGGCAATATCCTCTCTTAAGACTGCTTCAAAGTATCCTCAAGATTTCTAGTACAATTATATCCAGACTTAGTAAAATGCCAACTCCACTTGGCAACCGACTATTTTTTTACTCGTAGTCCCTGGAGTGGTAGCTTAAGACATGCCTCAGTATACTTCACCTGTCTGAAACACTTTCACATGTTCATAGGGCTAAATTAAACCAAAATTACTCTTTTTTTATAATCCACAGTACAGCTCTTAGATAATCCCTACAATAATTCTGAATAAAAATATGCCATCAAACAAGCTTTCAGCATCTGCTCATTACACTGTCTAAAGTTAGTATGCAATATATTTCTAATTCTCTCAATTGTTTTCCTCAGATTTATTCTAATTCTATGCTAATAAGTATGAGTAATAAATTCATGATGCTTCTGTGGTAAATAATACATTTAAAATCTCAAGTGAAAGGTTTAGATCAGGAGCTAAACTGACTATCTGCAGTGTAGTAATGGCTGAGAAAATCTTTGAAAGGTTGTGGATATGTAAGAATGAATTTCTCCACATATACGCTTATAAATTTGAATTTGAAATAATATCATCTGAATAGAGATGAACCACTTAAAAGCACTACATACACAAAGACTTCAAATTGGATTTTAGTAGAAGGGGAAATGAAAAAAAGCAAATCATCTGCCCTCCAAAATCCACTTTTCTCTTGTTTCAGTGTTATTCACTACCATTTACTGAGTAACAGCAAAACACACTTGATGTTGTTGACAGCTTGTCTTCCCTTCACACTATCACCCGAAGCACAATGTAATGCCTAAATTGTGTCGCTTCCAAAATTAGAACTAAACCTGAGATTCCAAATAATGATAAATGGGCCAAATTTTGTGCCTCCAGGTAGTATCGCCTTCGTACCCACACAGCCACTGTGAGATGGTCCCTCTCTTTAAAGTGGTCCTCAGCAGAGCCCTGCCTGGTCACAGGCATCATGTCATCCTCACCATCAGGTGCTCACTGTGCTCCCCAGCTTTGCCCACCGCTTTGTTACTGCTGTTATTAAAGGTACCAGCACCAGCCAAGGTCTAGAATTAACTTTTTTGCATTTCTTTGGGCTTATCGTTCACGCTGGACATAAGCACCTCCAGTTCCCTTTCAAATTTATTTTGATCTTTATTAACAAAATACAGTCATTATCAGCTACACATTAATAAGCAAACAATACTGAAAAGGGATTCTGACAAAATAACATTGTTGATGGCTACGTTTTCTTTTACACCAAGTTTATTAGGTTCATGTTCTGAACCATAAAGAACCTGAAGCAGCATTAAGCTAACAATGTAAGGTAACTGTCTCAGAGGCATGAAACAATGAAAAACACGATGAACTTCTATTATTCATAAGGTATGAATGCTTCCTAAAGTAACTTAGATGCTTTCTTTTTACTTGATAGTGCTTTTTGTTTCCTCTATTAAATAGTGCTTAAAAACCACAACTTCAGTCAATCAGTAAACAGGATCATTACTTCTAAGTGTTTCAGATTCTGAATCAAGGGTTTCATTTAATTTTCCAAGTGGAATAATGCATATAGATGAGGATGTCAAATTGCAAATAACCTGTATTAGAATGGCGTGTACAGTGCTTATGGTAAGTAATCAACATTATTGACTTAGCTTAGGGATTTAAAATGCTGAAAAACACTAACAGAGTAAATTGATTGGAAGAATGGAGATGTGCATCGCAGTGTTAAAAATCTGAAATGAGAGTAGAATGATGCAATAGTATTTCATAATTCAGAAATATATATTCATGGATATACATACAGGTATATATGGATAATGCCAGTATTATTGATTTAAATTTCTGTGGAGACAAAATAAAGCATACTGACTTTGATTTGAATGGTTATGCTGGGATTCATTATCACTATGTTAAAATCCAAATTGATGGATTCATTATCAATATGTTAAAATCCAAATTGTTGACTACATGACACCCCTGCTGAACTTCTTCCATTAGTAGTTAATGGCCGTCAAGTCTTACTTTTCATAGTTTTTAACACTATTTATTTTTTCTCCCTTCTATAATCACCATTGTCATGCCAGAAACCTTGCCAGACTTAATGACAAAATCCAAATGATTAATTTCTAAATCCAAAGACTGTAGACTTGCATGTGTCAGTAGGAGCATTACCACGTAACACTTAGCGATTTCTTGCATTTCAGTTTGAACAGCCAAGGCTGCCATGGTGAAGTGCCTCTCAGCGTCTTCATAATGGACCTGGATTTGCCGTTTTTCTGTAACCCAGAAGTATACGTGGCCTCAGCCCAGAACTGGAGTTTTATTCATAAGAGTGCATCAAACTTATGCCATAAGGAAGCTTAGCCAGGAAAGATATTGCTGCTTGTAAGGATTTCATTTAATATTTTCAGCTGTAGGTGAATGTGATCCCCGGATTTGTTTGTTGTTTGTCATTCACGGGATTCTGTGTATCAAACACAAAGCATACCAAAGCTCAGTGGTGATATTCTTGCCCATATTAAAAAGCTTCTTAATGCCATGGGTTGTCTTGTTGATTTCATTGAGACTATTTGCTGCGTAAAATGTTAATTGCAAGTATATCATGATCTCGCCCTAAGTGCGTACAGGCTGCCTGCGCAGGGACTCCAGTTCACAAGCATTTTCACTGCAGAGTCACCTTGGGTTGATATCTTGTCAGATCTCATAAACACTGCATCCGTCCTACCCAGCAGCTGGGTGACACAACCTGGAGGGAAACCCGGGCTCCCACGGCTGCTCCGCAGCAGACGGGTGAACTTCCCCACGTGGTGATGCCACATCTGGGCTAAGATAAAAGCAGACAATGCTTATGTTCCTTAAAGGTCTGCATTAATTAGATTTATTTATTTATTTATTAGAAGTGAGTTATTAAACTCCATGATAGGGTCACATGCTGATCCAGGATCACTGCTGCCCTTCTGAATCGGTGTGCAGAGTTTCTGCTGTGTTTTACCCTGTAGGTCACTAGGTTTGTCAAGGATAAAGTATTGTCTATCTACCTGTAAATAGGTATAATTTGGAAAGCAGCAGGGAATTTCATGGGATGGAAAGTGCTGTATAATGGCCCAGTCCTGCAATTGTTCCTTGAAGCTATGCTAGTGGTAAGTAGTAATGGGTCAATGCCTCCCTCCGGTCTTGAAAGCATTACTGGAAATTTTGCCTGAGCAGAAACTGTGCCATTAGGCCTTTGTGTCAGATGCTTTCTATACACCTTTTCTATCATGCAACACTCGTGCTAGAATAATAATGTTATATCACTGCCGTTCATCTATGTTAAGCTACCTTACGAACTGCCCTTGTGAAGTCAATAACCCATTTCCACCCCTTTCCATGGCAGACATCATTTGTAGTCTAAGCTCACCCAAACATTTACATCTATATGTGCCTGAATGTGTGTGTGCAAATATACATACTAATTACAAATCCCCCTATGTTAGCCTTGCAAATGAAACCTTGTTCAGTTAAGCGCGTGAAAGCTGTGATGCATGAAATGCCAGACGTCTTGCCGCCCGTGCAACTTAATTTGGACTTCTAGGGTGTCCAGTGCATCTACTTACTGGCGAAGGGGGAACTTTTTGAAAAGTGTGCTTGAATAATTCAATTTTATTTTTTTTTTCAGCTGACAGGTACAATGTACTATGAAGTTTTATGGATGGTGGCAAGCAACAGGTTTCTTAAGTTCTAAGGACTTGACTTTCATCTAAACGTTGCTTCTACATTATTTTTATAAATCACATTGTCACAGAAGCATCTTCTTTGAGAGAAAAATCAAGAAAAATTTTTTTATTATAGCTGTAAAAAAAAAAAAAATTAAAAAACCAAACAAACACAAAACCAAAATATAACAGGAAAACGATCCCTACCCCCAGTCCCAGAACTTCACAATTGCCAAACCTGCCTTTCTTTCTTGTGTCAGCAAGTGCTCCTGGGTTTTCTTACTCCTGAAGTTTTGCTCTGTTTGGCAGCTGGTGAAGGCTGCATTTGCAAGAGAAGGAAGGGAAAACACTAGCAGCCACTGAGCCGATTGGTAGCATCGAGGTACCTCACCTCGGTCCTTCTGCAGCCCCATTGCGGTGGGGGCTCACACCCCGTACAGGTGACCTGGCAGCTCCCAGACCCTCCCAGGGCAGCTGTGCTGCCTGCAGCTGCCGCCGCGCCACCATCCACCCCGCTTGCCTTCGGCAGGGTTGGCAGCCAGCTGCGATTTCCTGGGGAACACGAGCGACTGAAAGGAAATGGCAATTATCAGCTATTCATATGGCAGCAGAACCTGAATGGGATTTCATGGGACAAATAAAAGAGCACTTCTCCCACCCGGGAGCCTCTGCCGGCTCAAGCCGTGGAGGTTTTAGAGCTACGAGAATCTTTTATAGTGGAAAGCTGGAGCTCCAGCTTCCCCTGTAGTGTTGGGTTTATTTATCACCACTCATAACGTCAAATTCAATGAATTCAGCTGGCCACCCTCTACTCTGGGGGTTTGGTGCTTCCATGCTGGAGCAGACTTAGCTCCCAGTGGCAAACCAGGTTTATTTTGGGGTGCAGGAACGGCCCAGGAAAGGCCAAAGCTTGTTTTCCTTTCTGACAGCTTGCTATTGCATTTCACCCCTTTCAGCTCCAAGTATTAGCGCATCCATTCAGCTTCTAACTAGGATCGCGCAATTTAATTCTTCTCCTCTGGGCTATACAGATGACATGCTTCATATAACAGCAGCTTTGAGTGTATACATCCTTGTAATATATTTGTAACTGGTGCTTCAGATGATCTGAGTACCAGCACTTCTGGTGTTTCAAGCCGCATTTGGGCGTTCACCAGGGATCATTTCCCCAGCATGCTGGAAGAGCACTCCGTGAACCTCCTGCCATGTTCCCCCAGTTGAGACCAATGTTACTGCTGTTACAGAAGAGCTATGTTTCTGTTAGCAATAATGACTCAGTACATTCTGGTGGATTTTGCTTTTTCTCCAAGTCCTGTTCAGAGCCTGTCGTGTGATAATACTAGGCTCAGCTGGGTTTTCTGGCTGGTTTGCTGCTCTCCTCGTTGCGCTTTGCACATCGTCCCTATCGGGGAGCATCATGCAGAGTTCTATTGCATCAGATCAGGTTTAATTGAGAAGACAATTTGTACCTTAATCGGTTTCTAACATGGGAGATCTGTGTCTGCATGTAGGTGTATAAAAGTTTGCTGTTGGGACCTCGCTGTGTTATGTGATGGGTCAGATGCAACCCAAGCACTTTCCCACGCACAACAGTAGGTTTTGCTCAGCAGCACAATAGGAGGTAAGGTGGCACAGCCTTCAGATTTCACTGGATGTGGTAAAATCTTCATTCAGTGGGTATTTATTTTTGCTTATGGATCATTGTTATTAAGGTTAGAACATTTATTGATGTTGTTCACTGTTATATGAATGTTATATATTATTTAAATTCACACAGGAAGAGCATGCACATATACAATTTCACATTCCCTGGCTTAAATATCTGAGCAGGTCTGAGCAGAGTAAGACTTTCGGGTGCCTTAATTTATTTACTTTTTTCTCCAAGAGATTTGCTCAGACTTCTATATCCAGTATTTTAAAAGTCTGAAATAAATGAAAGTGATGATGCAAACCTACTGCATTCATCTAGTAAAAAAAAAAAAGTGAGATTTTCTCGCTTTCATCATAAAATACTTACCACCTTTAAATACTTTCCAAATAAAAGTGCCAGCACATTGTCATTTATAGCCAATATTAGAGACAGCTAAAAAAAATCAGTTTCCATAATACTGTTTTTTCCAACAAATTTTGAAGTTTGCGAGACCAAATTAATGACTTGCAAATATGAAGTAACGAGCGGTACTATTATTCAGACCCAGTCCTCTGGCATGGAGGTGGGAACTGGTCCCTTGCCTTCGCAGTACTAGTCACAAGAAGACCTGTCCAAAGGCATCTTTGCAGTTTCAGCCTTGGAGAGAGGCCAGAATTAGAGTGAAAAAATTGCTCTCCATAGATCTCCAAGCTCAGATTTGTTCCACAGTTCACACCGCTTCTTCTCATCTCTGACACAACAAAACGCAGAACCATGGCATTGAATGTGCTGCACCCCAGCATGATTTTCTTTGAGCTGGCTGAAGCTGGCACCGCTTGCCAAAAGGGAGCGATTGGCACCACCTGCACAACAAGGGATCACCCCCCACACTATTTCACTACCAATCTCTCTGAAAGGAACAGGGAGCAAGGGCAACTTCAGCTTAGAGAAACCTCTTCAGGCTTTGGAACTTCCAAAACACAGCAAACTCCTGAAAATGTTGTGAAGAAAAAAAAGTACTCCAAGTATAAGTAAATGACTTTACGGGAAATGTGAAGGGTCTAATTTAGTAACAGCCTGAACTATAAAATATTAGTCAAGTGCTAGCATGGCCATTAATACTCTTTTAACACAGAGCAATTTCACAGCCTCATTTAACTAACTGGAATCTCCCAAGTCTAGTTGGTAATTGTGCTTTTTATTCATCTCGGTAAATTCCATTTAGTGCTTTTTAGCAGTTTCTTAGCATAAATGCATCGAATGTTGTTAAATTGGATTAATAGCTTTTATATGTGATGTATGTTATATATACATTTAACTGAAGGTGTTTCAACTCATGATAGTCTTTTTTATAATACACACTTTTCTTTTTTATTTTTTATTGATTTTTCCCCTCCCACTCGTAATATTTTTGTAATAGATAGTTATGATACACAGTTGATAAATAGGGGTTTGTAGGGATCATAGGGTTACAGTCATCTTTAGCTCACTTTACATTGTTTTGACCTAAGACAAGCTTAGGGATAAAATCTTTTCAGGTGGGTTAGAACGTAGACAATTAGAACAATTGTACAGATATGCATTTTTTTAAAATTTATACCTGTCTCATTTCACTTAAAACAAAGGTAACCCTGGAGAATTGTGCACTGACCTCGTATTTCAAAACGTTCCTTTGGAGCACATTTTCAGAGTTACCACCAGATGTTTACTTCAGTCTCTCTTGAGTTCTTTCATGATATTTCCTGTAATTTTTTAAGTAAAGTCTTGATAAAGACTGAAATTGTCAAATTACGTACATAGCGCTCAAGTGCTTTCAAGTGCCAGGGCATTCAGCAGACAGAGTACGTCAGTCAGACTGGTGCATCTCTGTACAAGAGGACATTTTAGCCCGCAATTTAGTGACTAGTCAGTCAGTACTCAAAAATAGCTGACTGATTAACTGACGTCATCAAGCACCATCCTCATTTATCTTTTGTGTCATGTTCCCTGCTTTCCTGCTGATAAAAGACACGAGAGGGGCAGAAGTACAGCACCACATAATTGTGCCTTTTTAAGTCCTTTATGAGGTGGCGCAACAACATCAACGTGGCAGTGGGTCTCGACACTGGTAAGTAAGGGATGAATAAATAACCCAAACCGGGTAGACAGCAAAGATGGAGGAAAAGAGGTCCCCATTGCAGGTGTCTTTCAAGAAGGAGGAGGAATACAATAGCTCCTGCTTGCTTCAGCTCACACCAGTCCCAGCGCTGCACACCTCCATGTATGCATGATGCCAGGCTGGACCCTGCTCTCAGCATCTCCCGAGATCTTGTACTCATGGATCTGCGTTATGGACAAAGGAATCTCAACGAGGCTGAAAACATCCAGAAGTGGAAAAGCTGAGAGCCCGAATGGAGAAGTACAACTGTGAATCAAGAGAAAAGACTGGGGCTGAGATGTATAAGATAGAGACCCACTAAAAATATCTATATACATACATATATACATATGTATTTATAAACATTTGCCGTCATATTTTGAACCATAGTTGGGAGACAAGCAGCAAACATGAAAACAGTTTGTGGATCCCACTGGCATCTGTTTGGGTTGATCTGTATCCCTTGTTCTGGCTTCCCCACTTGTGAAAAAGGCTCCTATCCTGACTTCCATGGTATTTTTAACATGTACTCCCATGTTTTGAAACACCAGCTCTTTCCTAAGGAACTGTAATTGTTAGAATGTTGTTTAGGAATGTCTCATGCACTTTTCTAGAAACCATTATGGAAAGTGTAAACAAACGTGGGAAAAAATCCTTAATGTGCAAGGTACTGTAATTTGTTGTATCCCTTCAGTTTCTGCAAGTCTTTCTCCATCTCTGAGGATGTGGCGCAGCAAATATGTCTGTGCTCTCACATTTCTGTGAGTTTCCAACACCCGATGTAGTTAGGAACACTCCCTTTATGCTCTGAAAGCTGCTGACAAGACTGGAAACCGTTCCATTATTGGGTTTAAGCTCCTGAGAACGAGCTATCGCTAGATGTGGCAACCATAACTTGCGCATCCTTCTGCGATAAACAACCTGATGTCACGAGACCATGTGTCTTTTGTGTTTTTTAATGACCTATGGCAAATAGTTGGGCACGGAAAAACATTATTCTTGGGAGACGTGACCTGTGGTTGACAAAGAGTGACACAAAATAAGCTGTAATGGTCAAGGATGAACTCACCAAAGGCAAGAGAAGGCAGGAAGACCTCGCTGGAAGTCGATACAGCCTGATTTTTCCTTCAAACTGAGAGTATCCCAGTAGCTCTGTTCTGGTTGCGGTCTCAATATCATACAACAAAATGAGACTGTTCACTCCTAAGAAATATCATCGGCTTTCTTCCCAGGGAGAATAGTTGCATTTCTGATGACTGCCATGCACTAATAAAAGTTGAGTGATATTTGTAATCCTTTATTTTCTTTCATTCGAAGCATAGAAGCAATGATTCAATTTTAATCCTTCAGTTTTCCATTTCAGAAAACAGTTTCCATCTTTGTTTCAATTCAAAAAGTAGTCTTATTATTTGCATACAGAGTATATTTTATTACGATGTTTTTATCTCTGATATCTGTAACATTTTATTACTGTGTTAGGGACAGGTATCAGTGATGTATTTCTTTCTCGCATGCAGCAATCCATTATAGGTGGTGCATTTCCTGCATTAAGTGTTATCATTGACAAAATGCACAAAACTGGCATGAATTGGCATTGAAGACACAGCAAGCTTAATTTTTTGAGTGCAAAAGGTCAGCCTATGCACTCTGCTTGGGGCTATTTTTGTTTTTATTTAAATCTTGTGATTTTTTTTCTTTCTTTTGCAGTTCAGGAGGAATTATAACTGCATGTTCGGATCCTGTCCAGCTAAAATTCATGCTATAGAAATAGAGCTAAGCCTGGGTGCAGTATGGGCTCTTCAGACTTCAGACCAAACCTCACACCTTGCCAATCATGGGTCAATATTCGCAAGCAGACAGGCCAGAAGACCTAAGAACTGATTGTCGACTACATTGACAGATCACATTCACGACTTTTGTGGTGGTTAAGGCTGGTTTCTTTTTTCTTTAATAGACACAGCGATTAATTTGGAATTCTGTACTGTTCGAATACAAAATCATGACCAACAGAAAAATTGAAGCATATTGTTACTGTCAATTGAGATGGGTTTTCTTCCATACTATGCTTGACAGTAGTTTATATCTTTTGCCAGAATGCTGCCAAAAATCTTTTTAGACCTTTCCATGTCTCTTTGTTGGAAAAGCATCGTAAGGGTTGGATGGCAGACAGAAATCTTCCCATATGCCCCGTAAGCTTTAATTTAGGAAAATTCAGGTTCTGACTCTATTTTTGCATTGCTTACTGTCTTGATCAAACAATCCTACCAGGTTCCAAAATATGATCACCTCAGA
The DNA here is from genome assembly GCF_017639655.2 of Falco naumanni. Lineage (NCBI taxonomy): Eukaryota > Metazoa > Chordata > Aves > Falconiformes > Falconidae > Falco > Falco naumanni. The sequence continues at coordinate 6,700,362 of NC_054080.1, forward strand.
ACCTTAATCAGGATGACTCAAGTTTGGGCTGGTTTTTTTTCATCCCGGTTCATTTTTAGCTACATGGCCTCATACTGACAGTGCTACAGGTAGCAAAAGGGAGCTAATTTAATTAAATAAAAGTCAAAGAGATAGAATGGAGGAAACAAGATGGTTACAGTTCCCACTGCTGAGGAGAAGAGGGGGAAATGTGTTTTTCTGGTTAACAAAATACTGTTCAATATTCAATTTAAGGGAAAATAATGCTAATAGAAAGAGTAGACAATGACACCTAGTAACCAGCAGATTCTCCTCTGCTTCTCAAAAAACCTATGACCTATGACAGCTAGCCACTCTGTTACTTCACAAAATATTAATAAAGGGATTGCCACCACTTGTGGGGCTTTCTCTGATTAACAGTTGCCATCTTTTTAGTACAAGGCTTTAAAGAGAGGATTGATCTTCTCATGAGTGAGAAACTTCTTTCTTTCTCTGTCTGTTTTACTTATATTTGTGGCATACGTGTTGCAGTCTGCCTTACGTGGCAAAATGCAGGTTAAATACTCATGTACAGGTAAATTTTGCACCTTGCCTCAACAAAAAAATCATTGGTTGGAGTGCTGAAAACTCCTTTTCTTTGAGCCCCTGGGTCTGGAGCATTTTACTCAAATGAGTGTTTGTGCAATGGGAAGACAAAAGAGGGTGTGTGCCTGTGCATATTCGCTGAAATAAGTATTCACCTAACTCTCTAAGCAGCCTGCATTTGTATAAAAACCTGAAATTTTTTACTCTTTTACTTAATGGTTCCTTCATTTATTCCTGAAGGGCTTTGTCGCTAACCTGGTTTCACCTGTGACAGCCACAGGTAAATCTCAGATTAAAATTTATGTTCCAATCTAAAATGGATCCTTTCTAATATTGCCCGAGGCTGCTTAGGTTATGAATTTTGTGGTGTGTTAGGATACTCTTCAGCGATAAGAAAAAAGCAGAGATTAGATATGTTCCAAGCTGTGTATGTGTTCTCTCTTTCAAACAGCTGAGAGAAGCAGCCTTTAAAAGAATGTTTCAAATATTTTTTTCCTGAATTGATATGTGGTGTATTTCTTTCTTACACAAGGTGACAGCATGTGTGAGATGTAAAGACTAGTTTGCTCAGGCAATTACCCCTTGTTGATAGCAGATTATTTCCTCTGGCAAACTTGAAAATAACTTGTTGGTGTATAAGTTACTACTGTTCTGGGGATGCAGTAATTTACTCTCCTGTCTCTTTTATGAGCACATTTATTTTAATCAGTAGAGTTTGGAATGGCTCTTTTTCATCTAACTCCATTTCTTTTGGAGTTATGCACCCTCTTATAATGTAACAAAGGAGAGTGCATTTGCACACAGGAGAAAAGAGATTTGATGTATGGCAGAAGAGCATTCCTTATATAGGAAATCATATCCCATGCTCTTTTTCCGTGTAAAGAATGTAACATTCATTTTCTACAGCAGTGGCCCAAATTATTTTTCTGAATAAGGCAATGTTTCACCTCAGTGAGTTACCAGACATTATCACTCACAGCTGAGTACAGTGTCTCAGAAAACAGTGATCACATACAATTGGGCTATGGGATTGTGCCACAGAGAATCAAGACTTGATTTCTTCTGGTCTGTTTGCTTATTTTTGTTTCTTTTTTTCCTTTTTTCTTTTTCTCTTTTTTTTTACTTCAAAAGCTTTAAAAAAATGCATTTTGTGAAGTTTCTAATGAATGGGATATTTTGCAGAAAAGATCACATACCATAAATTAAAAGATACCTGTCAAACAAAATGCTTATTGTACACTTGAATGTGAAAACAGAAATGAAACTGAAAACTAAAACCCCCTGGCTGGAGAGGTTTCTTAATGTAGAGATATTTGGAATTTGATTCTACTATCTAAACCTCAAAAGTCATTTTGCTGAAGTATGTGGAGCTATTTCCGTGGCAAGGTAATATTTCAGCTGAGTGTAGCAGACACTGGCCAAAAGATGAAGTAAAAAAGGTACCTCATAACAGTTTGCATAGCTGTGGCCAATATACAATTATAGCATAATTGATAAGATATTAACACCAAAACTATCACAGTACCTAGCTAAATACATCAATAATTGAAAACATTGCCAAACAAGCATGTTTTCAGCTCATGCTTAAAATTATGAGCCTTCCTTGAGGCATGTGAATAGCCCACATTAAAATTAATGGTACTTTTGTGAACATGACAGCATTTTAGAATAGAGAACAAGCATTATCATACACCCTATGGGGCAACTGTTGCTAAATATTAACTTTTTAGTAACCTCACTATGGCTGCGGACTCTTAACCTTTTTGTATGTATCACATCTGACTTATGTTTCATTTGCTTAGTGCTGTCATCACCTCTGCTGATATTCTTTTTCATTCTGTTGAACAAAATCAGAATTTTTCTGCATGGCATGCTTAGAAAACAAGTACTAAAGCAAGATTTGCATCCATGTCCCTGTGCACTCTGGTGAAATATACTCTGCCCTTAATATGTTTTGTTTGCAGAAGTTACATTTGCTTTCCTGTGATATGTGACGTTCTTCTGAGATCTATTATGGTCGATTCATGATTCAATAGTCATATGCTGTACATTGGAGATATGATTAGTTCCCATAATTTGCCTTTTTCTCCCTAATGTTGCTGATACATGTCCTCCATTACTGGTTTGCCCTGATTCTGAGGGGAAAAAACTTAGATCTCTGAGTATTTCTATTTATATCCCTTCTTGTTGGTAAGGTTGCCAGCTATTTCCCTGTCACAAAATGACCTGTTGATATTTCTTGATTCCAGGCAATGTCATCTGCTTAATTTTAATAGAGATTTCTGCAGGGTTTTCCTTAGGAATTCACGTGCAAAGGTATGACAAACAGTTTCTGATGAAAAGCTAGAGCTGGAATGTTCTAACACTCAAAAAGGTTGCATGCATTTTTATCTTTTTTTGCTGATCTTTCTCCACATTTTAACATTATGGTCTGTGCTAGAACAGCCAGGCAGAAGTGCCAAAATATCAGAAGAAAAGGAGTCGTCATGGTTGTGACTTAATCAATCCTGAAATATACCATGCAAAGATCTTATCATTTTTGGGCACACTGTTAAGAATTAAGAAATTTGAACAGACTATACAAAGCCTACAAAGTCATTCAAAGTCACTTTGATATTAACACAAGACCAGGAGAGTTTGAAATAGCGAAGAAAATCCTACAGGAACTTACACATTTGCTATGCATTCATGTCGGAGGTGTACAAGGGAGGAGTAAATGTTATAATAACAAGCTGGTTCTCATGGACATTATTTCTGAAATATCAAAAGGAAAACCAGGTAAATCCTATCAGCAGGGAACAGAGCTGCTTGCTGCAGCAGGCGCAGTGCTGAAGTGGCAGCTCACAGCTGAAAGGGAAATTGGTGTCAGGCTGAAACCAAGGAAGACCAGACTTTGAAGAAGAGTGCCTGCCAAGTATGATCGACTTTCTCCTCACAGTGAGGGCAATGTGTGATGATAAACAACCAAAACTATTTATCACATTGAAATCCATGTGAAGTTCAATACAAACACTGAAATCTTCTGGAGTCTGTTCTGTTTGAGAGGCACTTGAGACACTCTTGTGACAGACTGCTTCACCAAGGACACTAAACAAAGATTATAACTGTGGGTTTGAAACAGACAAATAGCAAGAAAAAATTCCTTCAGAACTCTTGATGTACTCCAGTTTTAAAGATTATTTCCCTGGCCTACTCTAGGCCATATATTCTCCTTTTTTGAGCAAAACCCCGTCAGAAGGTAAGCACAGGCATTGTGTGCTTGTGCAACCCTTGAAAAGTTTTATACAATCATTACCTTCAGACCAGAAGGCTGGTGCCTGTGGAAGGCAGGCAGCTAGCCTTTTTGATACAGCATGGTGCCCCCATTAATGCACAACTTTGAGTGGTACTTCCAGTTGCACTCAGTTCAAACATTATGTAGACCTTCAAGACCAGAGGTAAGACCTCACCTGACAATCTATTTGTCACCCCTCACTTGCTCAAAGCCTCTGGAAAAGACAGAACCCACAGATGGGAACTTCTGCTCATCAGGGCCGTGGTGGCTTACAGTGGAGATCACACAAGATTTTTGCAGCATGATGCTATGGAAGTATGACACAGCAAACAGCTGAATTTCACAGCTTTTGCAGTACCACGTCTACTTGAGTGGAGCAAAACTTCCACATAATCAGCTATCCAGAGTCTATCATTTGTCACACGCTGAACAAAGCCCTTTTTCAATGGTGGGGAGCCAGTCGTCCTGCGTACAAAAGGGCTTTTTCATGTCCTTCTGTGTATAAATAGGTTAGTATGTCTTTAAATTGTTTGTGAGCCCTCTAGCTGTGCATTCAGTGCTGTAGGCAAGAAACAGTCAGAATACAAGAATAACTAGGGCCTGAACATTTGTGAATAACCCATCAAAGACATTTATTTGAAGCCTACTCAGTTGATGTTTTCTTGCATTTGGTAAAGGCATAAAGTGTGTAACATTTCTTTACTGATGCATATTGAGTAAGACAGACAATCACCTTGTCTTCTCTCAGTAAAGAAGTGAATAGATCTCCCTCGCAGCAATTACAAATGGGTTTTGTGTGTATAATAGTCCTATGAGTAACAGTGCAATGAAGGATATGGTTACAGTTCGCACAATATTTTAAGTAGTATTTTTGCACCTCTTTGTGTGAGACTGTCCTAAGGTTCTGTACCCTGGGGGACCTTGGTCACTGGAAAACAAACAAAAGCAACAAAACCAAAACCCTCTCTGTATGAGCATTTTGCAAATCAGTGATGGATTTTACACTTTCATGCTATGTGCCAGACAGGGGAGAATGGACCAGCATGAGAGTCTGCAAGCAAGGCAGCAAAACAGCAAATGCAAGATGAGCATGGCCCTGGCAAAGCAGTGAGATCCAAGGCAGGGTGGCAGGCTCTATAGAACCATGATGTTTGAAAGAAGACTTTTTCTCTTCCTTGGAAACATACGACCTAGACAGAAAAGACTCGAGTCCTCTTTTCTTGTTTTCATTGGTCAAATATCCATGAACTGGTTTGCTTCCAAGCAAAACTTTGTTTCGTTTGGTCTCCCACATGGGAGCACCTACCACTGTGAGCATTGCTACTGTTGGCATAGACCCTGCAACAACTGAAGCACAAGAGAATCTTCCATTTCATCTGCAAGGAAGCATTTAACCTCAAAGTGTCAAGCACACTTCATTTATGTAAGCAGAAGATGAGTGTAGAGTTAAATACACTTAAAATAGCAACTTCTAGATATCACTGAGAGGACAACATTAAAGCTTGTCCTCTTTGCATTTCTTTTACAGATTTTTGTCTTCTGTCAGTAGCCTAATTGTACTTTGCAAACCTTCAGCAGACTCAGTGCCTGATCACTTTGAACGGCCTGAGCTCTTAAAGTCTTTTCCATGAGCAGATCCTTAGAGGAAGCCAAATGTATTTGCTGAGCTCATGAAGACTCCAGAGAGGTCACTGCTTGCAGCTGGCAATTTGAGACAAAAAACTCTCTGAGATAGGATGTAAACCCCCCCTTGTTTTCATTTGGAGAAGTCAGAAGAGTTCTCAGGCAGTAAGCCTCACCAATAAGTCCAAAACACAGAATGACATCAAAACACAGTCTCACTTGGAAAAAATAAACCGGAATCACTTATCCAGGTCAACACTATCCTTTGGAGGAGCAAGAATATTTCTGGACTAAAGCAGGCAGGAAAATATCAGACCCAAAGGGAAACTGAACTGGTCTACAGGAATATTTTCTTCGGCACCCAAAAGTTTTTTGGAAGGGTTGTACTTAAGACCCATCCAAAGCAAGTAACTCACCCTCCTCTTGCCACCTGCCTGGGATCCGCTGTGCTGGTGACGAGCGGCAGTGCTTGGCTCTGAGGACCTGTTGGTAAAGGGGAGCTGGAGCCAAAGTTAGCGTGGAGGCAGCATTTTAAGTGCTTTTGTGAATTATTGTCAAGGGTGTAAACAATCTTCTCATGGTCTCTCTCCATTCCTTACAAATAAGTGTTTTAAAGAGATAATGTTCCATGCATTAATACTTAGGCTTTTTAGTGCCTACTATTACCTGTGGCTCAGGTTCTCTGAAGCCTCAATTGACTGTTTAATTATTACTCATAAAGCTTTCATAGATAAGTGTTTCCCAGTATTTGAAGCTGACGCAGGAGGATGATGATGAACACCCGCTTCCACTTATAAGCACCACTGCACATCAGACTGGGACGACGCTAAACGGGATTTTGTTTCTCTGCTACCTATCTGCTGTGTGGTCCTCTTGAAGCCATTTGACTTCAGTCTTCTGTGTGCCACACCAATCCTGACCAGAAAGTTACTATAGCAGCTGCTGCAACTGCTTTGCTAGGTGTTGCTTTAGATGCTCCAACCTGGGATGGTGCGACCACAAAACAAGTAAGTCTTGTGGATTTCTTGCTGTGTTTGCTGTAATTATGACTATAGAATAATAGGTTCTTTGTGAATATTATAGCCACGCTTGTGTGCAAATATAAAAACATATGCAGCACGTCTATTTCATATATGCACATTTACGTGTATGTACAGATTTCTACCTCCGTGTTTGTTTATGTAGCTATATATGTAGAAGCAGTTAGTACCACTATATTGGGGATTCGAGCAACCTTTGTATAATACACAAGAAATTAAAGCAAATATCATACTACTCTGTGTAGTTCCCTTACCCTTTCAAAACAAGCCTCATGATGAAGGCAATACTTAGCTAATTAATTATGTTTTGTCCTTGTTGCCAGTTTTAACCTACAGCATTGTCTTAGGCAGTATACCAAGACCTGAAAGATAATGACAGATGCATTGTGACATTCCCAGTGCAAATCATGTTACAGTCCTCCTAGTACTAATTTTGCCAGCCAAAGCAAAGGTAATGCTTCTAAATAATAGCTAAGCAAAACCATTATAGCACATTACTAGCAGGTATGGAGGGCTCCTATGGCTCATTTATAACAATGAGAAGCTGCAGAGCTGTTATCTTTATCAGAACGATTTTCTCTGGTTTGTGATTTGTGACACCAGCAAACAAGCAATCCTGCGCGCAGCCTCGGCACCAGCAGCAGTTCAGGATCAATGTGGGTGTTAATGACATTGTGAGTAGATAAATACAGGGGCAGGAATCCAAATCCCACAACAGCCCTCTTGCAGTTAATGCCATCTCTGCAAATGGCATATTCTTGGAGCGAGTCCAGGAGCCGTGGTCACAAGATGAACTTTCCCTGACTTTGCGATGCATTAACATCCAGCGCACCCAGGGACCGGCAGCCGCTCCTTATGAATCACTCAGAGGCCCCTACATGTATTTTCTGAATAAGTGTCAGCAAACGTGTTCTGCCCACGCTAAAGAGTACAATTGTTTAACACTTTGTCAGGCAGTTACTGTGGGTTGTATCAACACATGAGGATGTGTCTTTTATAATTTAGTTGGAATGGATTTTTGACCCATGAATCAATGAACGGGTTGTAGACTGAGTAGTGTTTGCTTCCTGAAAGGCTGTATGATATCAGCAAGGTCAGTTTACTGTCTGTCTTTTTTTTTTTCAATCAGGAAAAAAAAATACTTAAGGGGCATTTAACATATTTTGACAAGGTGACCCACAATTATCCATTAGTGTTGTATTTGTCTAAGCCCTTCTGCATTGATATGCAAGGACCATGTAACAGTTCATTGATGTCCCACTTGGGGGTGGGGAATAAGGCAAGTGGGACTTCTCCAAGGTCTTTCACAGCCAGAATGCATCTAGCTTTTGCCATATTGATTAAACATTTGGATAGTTAATCAACACAACTAAGCCCTTTTAACCTACCATGTGCTGTATACAAAAAAGGGAGCCACGAGGATGCAATTTTTATTTTCAAATTCAAGATAAAACCATATCTTAGTAGACAATAAGGACACAGAAGATATTCTGGGTTTGACCTGGTCCCCGATTCAAACACCAAGCTGCAATACAACCTTGAGGTGTTAAGCGGAGGCAGTGTTTGCTGACTCCTGCAGGTTGTGCCTAAAGCAATGATAAACTGCACTTCCACTGAAGAAGGCAATATCTATTTATTTATTTATTTGTTTTCCTCATGCTGGAGAGAAGCTAAAGCTATTCAGATTCCTACTTCTACTGCATCTGTGAGATGGGGTATTCTGGGGGTCATTAAAGTCATTTCACTGCTATCTCTGCTTCCGTCACTGCACGACCTCCAAAGGATCAGAAACAGAGAGGTATTCTTAGATGCAGTAAAGTCTCATAATTGTGCTGGTTTCGAAGGACCCAGAGGATGTATGCCAGCTGGGCATATGACAAGAGTGGCTTTTGGTATCTGGGGGAGCCTGCAAAGCAGTCCCCTTGTTTGTCGCTGGCCCCCCACCAGATGGGAAGTAGTGTGACTTGAGCCAGCTGTGGACGACACCAGTTGGTGAACAGCCTGGCCGAGAGGGAGGACCACAGGTCCCTTTCCTACCTGAACCATTATTATAGGATCACGTCTGCAAACCTTCCCATTGCATTAAGGTTTTATTGCAACTGTAAGTGCCAGCTCCCATTTCTCATCAAACACCATTTCAAAGTAGCTCATAACTCTGCAAATAAACTCTCCTCCAGGTATGCATCTGGGTGTGGGTGTGTGTGTGTCGCTTTTTGGCACCCTTGGTTTGAATACAGAAGATATAACACCAGAGTCTCTGTAAATGAACTTGACCAAGAGGAAGGTTAATAGAGCAGGGGGGCAGAGGAAAATTGCAAAATAAATGTCAAGATATTGCTACAAGTCTGTTTAAATTATTTTAACTGAGAAGCAGAGTAAACAGTTTTTCATTATGTCATATATTAAGCACTAACGTGCGACTCTGCAGAGTAAGTGCCTGATAACACACTTGTTCAATTGGAAAAACTTGCATAGAAAAGTACGTGGGGAAGATGGAAGATGGAGAAAAAACCTGCTGTTTTGGTCCTGCGGTTTGCCTATGGCAGAAGTGTTTTGCAAGTGTGGCCAAGCTGTACACCAAAGACAAACTAAACCCAAACAGACTTGGGTTGTAATTTCCTCTCCTTAGTGGGGTGGTGGCCACGCATCAGTAAAGCACATTATAAGAAAGAAATAAATGGCCCAAATGTAATTCTGACTATACGTGGAAGGGCTCGTGTGACTATAAAAAGCAGGTATCTTGTTAGCAGGCAGTGTTGACCCTGTTAATAGAGCTGAATTTCCAAGAATGCCTGCTGTGAACTAAACTTTAACCAGTGGCTGATCTACACGTTTGTTTAGCTGGCAGAAGATCTTTAACTTCTCTCTGGTTAAGCTACCTTCTTGAGAATTATCGGGCAATTTGTTGAAACTGACCCAAAATATGAGCTACGTTTGTGGAGTCAAACACAGCGAAAAACTGTTCTGCTTTGCTCCGTGTCTTCCCATCCTCTTCACTATTTACTCCACCATTTTTATCACAGGGATGTATCTTGCCTTCTGTCCTTGGCAATGCTGAATTGAGCATGGAGAATATTTCTTTACAGCTGCCCACTAAAGTTCTGTAAATTTCAGTGTTGCCCAAAACAAGTCCAAGCAAGAACTTTAGGAAATTTTCCGGTAATAATCCTGTAAATAATTCTCATTTTAACTGTTGATCTTAGATTTTCTGTTCACAGAAGTGAAGGTGTGAATCATCCCGACATGAGTTTTTAAAAATAATTTATTTAAAAAATTAACTGTAATCTCTGATCTTTGCACTCCTACATTATTTATCAGTCAAATGGTTGTGAAAACTGTTAATTGCAGTTCATGACACTTAACAGTTTGTGACGTTACTGGATGCAAAGAAAATGGAAAAAAAAAAGAAGTATCCTGATACTTGAATAAATGAGAATGAGTTTTAATTATTTTATTTTATCATTTTATTTGGTTATTTTAGTTAATAAATTAATAGATTCTATTTCTGTATAAATAAATATGTTTTGTTGTCTTTTATTATTATTTGTTTAGTTTAGTTTAGTTTAGTTTAGTATATATCTGAGCTTCAGTTTCCAGTCCATGTTATCCAGATCCTGAACATAAAAGTTGGTGGGTACCTCTTAAAACTACCTGGAGCTCTGTAAATTTCCTCCAAAACAGAGTTCCCATTAGATTGGCATCCGTTACAGAACATCAAGCTCGTACAGCTTAAGCTGTCAAGTGTCACATAATTAACACTGGGAGTCATAATAAGGCAGTTTAATAATTTGATTTACTAAAAAAAAATAATAAATCCCCAAAGTCAATGTGCTAAACCATAACTGAGGGTAATTAACTCAAATGTTTTCATCTGCCTTTCCTCCTAAGTCAGAGGTGGTGGGAACAGTGTCGAGTCCAGGAGGAACCCACCAGTGGCACTGACAGCCACAACTACCCCAGCTTCAGAAGATTTCCAGCACTCACACCAGCTCTGAAGTTTGGCTCTAAGCCTTCCAGAGCTACCACCCCTTTCTTATTTACAAGGCAGTAAGCTCTTTTGAACTATGGCCAGCTTTTAAAACTTCTTTGCTGTAGAGAACCTTGGTGCTCCTTCTCGATGATGGTGCTCCTTCTCAATGACAGAGACAGATGCATTGAAGGGCCTTACAGCTCCGTATTCCCAATTCATTCAGATCACAAAGAAAATAAAAGGACCCTGGTTCCATCCCTCTTTTCCACTTTTAATAGAATTTATCCAACAGCCACCACTATCATTGAATATATTGGTACATCATCTAATTTCCTGTAGCTGAACCGATCAAAAATTATAAATGAAACGAAAGGCATGTTCCATCACATTAAAAAGTATATTTCGGGCAAAAGTGAAACTGTTTTTAAATAGTGTAACACTATGGAATGGCATGAGAAGCAGAACTAAAAAGGAAAAAGAAATAACATCATCAATATTACATCTTTTAATTCACAGTTAATGCATTTGTTTTCTGAACTGGTGGAGTCTAAATGTCAAATCAACCACTTTTAATTAAAAGTCATATTACTCTTTATCTTATACAAAAGACCAGTGTTAACTTCCCCATTTATTTTGCAATTTCCAGCTATTTAAAGAACATGCTGTCATTTAGGATTGTATTAAAATATTCAAAAAATATCTCAACATCAAAATCCTTTTAATGGCTTGCAAATGACTGAAATGTTTTTCAGATTCACTTGTGGGGTTTTTTCAAGGGAACCAATGATTCTTTTAGCAGGTAGTTACTGATTTTTTCCTGGCTTGTGAAATGAAAATACATCTCCTCTGCTTCCCATTTTTCACAGATATATTGTACTCTTTCATTCACAACTTCCCCACGGCAATGTTCAGTATTTTAATCACAGGTGGAAAGAGAGGGATGGTAAGAAAATTTTGCATAACAAGTTTATTAATAAAAGGGTCTTCACTCATGTTCACATGTAAATAGATAGTTTAATAAAGATGTTTCTGCTAGTGACATTGTTGTCAATGAGAGCTGCACGGTAATCCTAGAGGAAAGCATGCTTGGCACCGTACAGAATGCTATCTCAAGGGCTGCTCGTGAAATCTGTGAAATAACAGTCTTTACTTCGTGTATATAAGCCAGTATTAGGGAGGCTGACTGGTGAGCAGCAAGTTATCACCAGCATAAAGTTCAATGTTGCCTTAACTGTGTCCCAAACTAATTAAAACTGGCTTTCTTTCCTATTTATTTACCATCTTCACACACACAGCATTTTGCTAGAATATCCTCCCACCCTAAACACTGTGTTCGTATCCTTTAACTAATTATTGCCAGAACTGGGGAGAAAATACTCTGGGCAACATATTGGGGGAAGAAGAGGTCGTTCGGCATACTCTGAGGAGTTTGGTATTTTCGTCACCACTAAAATCAAAGCCTGTCATGGACAAACAAGAATACATATGCTCAGAGGGCTTTGAAGTTTTCACAGTGCTATGGTTCTGTGCCTGGTATGTGATGCTCAGTAAAACCAACTTCTTAAACACACCCACACGAGCACACACAAAAAAAAAAAAAAGAAAAAAAAAAAAAAAAAAGAAGAGGACCTTCTGTGTATTATTATATGGAAATGATGAGTATTATGACTATATAATTCAGGTGTGTTTGTGAATGCATATACGCAGAAATGTAATATGTGTGGGTGTTTGTACATTAGAGAGCATTAAACTTTAAATCACTCCACGATTTTATACATGCTATATATCAGAGTTATTAGAAACATAGCTCCCAAAAATCTCTCTTCCATTATTTCTACAGTAGTGAAATGAAGTTTTTTGAAAAACAATGACAAATGATTTATACTACCCAAAGATAAAACTGAAAACAAAGGATTAACTATGCTGTGTAAATTATAATTATAGTTGTAATTGGTTAAAATGAATGTGTAATAAAAACCTGAAAGGATGTGTAAACAGAAAGTGAATTTTGGTAATGAATCAATAGATGATGATGTATTCATAATTCTGTTTTCCTTTTTTCTTCTAATTATAAGTGGCAAAGAATCATCTAATATTAATAAGATATGCATAATGCAAATACTGTTTTTAAAGTTGGAATCTTTTTTATGACTGGATTAACAGAAAATGTTTCACAAATATTTGTTTGCATTTTTAATGTTTGGTAACTCTAATTCCTTACTCGAAATAAAAGTTTAATGCTCGAGATACTTCATGGTCACAGGTGAAAAAGTATAACTGGAAAACAAGAAAAAACTGCCACATCCTCATTTACGGGCTCTGACTGCTGGGAAAGCAGCAATTCAGCAGAAAACTGTTCCTCACTTTCCTCCCATTGCCCAAAGACCGCTGCATCTGTATAGAAGCAATCAAACCTGGAAAGTAACTGCTTCCCAACAGCTCCCTTTCACAGCTTAGCTAATTAACGGCAGCCACCATCAATTTTGGATTACCTAACGGGTGTGCCATCCACCACTGGAGGAGAACAACCTCTCCACTGGAGCAAGACCCATCCGGGCTCGCTGGAGGCTTTTGGGCACTCTGGGCCATGCCAGCGAGGTGATGTGCCCTGATGCACCTGGCTGGACGCACCCGTGGCCCAACAGCAACCTACTATAAAATCACCAACTTGCTTTTCAATTTTTAGTGATGCTGTGTCACAGCACTTGTTGCACTTGTGGCAACACCACATGGGAGGTCAGGAGGACGGTGTGCTGGAGGATGCACACCTACAGGCTGGAGGGACCACCCCAGCTCCCCCGGGGTTACAAGCTCAGCACCTGTCGAGAGACAGCGAGGAGATGAACAAAGGGAGAAAAGGCGACTGCTAGTTGTCTTTGGGGGAAAAAAATCATATTTTTAACATTATAAACATGGTCTCAGCCTAATGGCGTGTGCAATAACATTTCTCTAGCTGCTTTTTGGCAACTTGTTCTGAAGTTTTCCTTGCGAATAACTAATTTGTGTGTGCGAATGTGCAGTCAGCTAAACGCTGAGTGTGTGATTGCAAAATTGTCTGTATGGCAATGCATAAAAAATTAATCATTTAAATATCTTTTGTGAAAAATATCATCATCGTTACTGAACACTAGGAAGCTATTTGTATGAACATATTTTAAATTGGTAAGTCATTGATTTCTATTTAATGCTCTTTGCTACTGTCTGTGAAGTTAAGGAGTTTTATATCGTGCCGAAGTGGAAAGATTTATATAATAACCGTTAAAGAAATAGACCAATGTCGGTTTAGAGACTGGTATTCAAACATTTGTCTTTTAGAGTTTTTTCCCGAAAATGAACTTTTATTAACTCAGGAAAAACAGCTAGCAATACAAGAATGTTGTTGCACCTTTGAATATCTTTCATTTTATCACTTTTAATGCATCTTTAATATTTAACATTCATCTTATTATAGACAGAAATCATGAGATGCATGCGCGGTTTCCACACAGTTTTAAAGTTCAATGCACAGTCACAATTCTGAGGGGAGATTTCACACATTTATGAAAAATAAGGCATTTTTGCAGTAAAGTTGCAAAGTGTGAAAGAATTCTTGTTTTATCTGCCTTACTTATCATGTTTATGAGTTATTTTGCCTGGAAGTAAATTGACAAGTTGTCAATGAACAATAGACACTGCTTCAGCTAGGCTTTTCACAGGTTCGGATGCCTTTGGGCAAAAGGGCTAAATCTGCAGTTTGCAATCTAGCATATGGAGTACTGAAAAAAGTGGCAATGGGGTGAGAGACATTTACCGAGAAATTCATGTGGCTGCTGATCTCTAACCAATCCATTTGGTCTGGGGTTTATGAATTCATGTATAAGCACTCTACCCTCGCCATTAGAGAAGGGGATTTCAGTTTACAAGTAATGACCCAATTCCATTTATTCCTGAAGTACTGCTGATCTGCTCTATCAAAATAAATACTTTTATTTTTCACCACAAGCAATGGCACCTGCATCTTTAATAACAAGGCTGTCTTTAGAGCAGCTTCATATGTGGTTTCTGCACATTCCTGTATTTTGTTACAAGAATTGCACTATAATGCTCTAATTAGCACAAATCTTGATATCTTTATCCCTACCCTCATTATAAGCGCACCCTCTTGAGGTGTCAAGCATGTTGTACACTTTGCAATGAGATGAAGATGATTTCAAATTTGTATACTGTAGTAGGGGAAACATCATTCTCATTTCCTTTACATGATGTTGTATTTTTCAAGAGACCTTAATGCACAGGGGTGAAAAATGTGATGCCAAAAGTTCTTCCAGTTTCCAGATACTCTTCAAACAAATCATATGTGGTTAAAAGAATGAAGGGAGAGCTCGGAATTTCCCTCTACTGCAGCTGGAGCGTATCTATAATACCTGCCTTCTCTTGACTTTTCCAATTGCTGAAGCTATTAAGGTGCAGAACTCACAAAATGCACACTGTTTACCTGGCCAGAGACAATTTCTATTACTTTATAGATATTTGCTACCCATGCGTTCAATGCAGTATTTTTAAAAGGAGCTGTGAGAAATGCTGAACTCTTTTGCTAGGAAATATTTATGCAGTTATGTAGTTTAGGAGCATTACAGTTGGCAATTAGCATAAGAAATAATACTATGAGCAGTAAAAGTGATGATAAATGACTCATGAAAGGACACTAAATTAGACTGGTTACCGCACTTAATTAAGAGGCAACTGTGCTACTTGCTTGATGTCAGTATCTTACATCTGACAAAAAGGCTAAGTAGCCTATTTTAGTTATTATCACGGCCAAAGAAAGTACAACTAAAGCAAGGAGGGTTGCGAATCATAAATACATCACATCATGTAATTCACAAGTCAACCTGAGGAAAATAATGAATGCATTATGTTTTAATGACTTACAAACTCTTCAATTATTAATGATCATGCAGACTATTTTGGCTACTGTATTGGAATATTATTTAGATTTTAATTATCTGCATGCAGCAGTGAAGCACGTTTTCCAAGCTCTGTGATTTGCGTGCCAGTTTTGGCTGATAGAAAGGCAAAAAGATTACAACCGGTTCCATTGTTAACTGAGTTATTTAAATACAAGGAAGAAAAAAAAAAGAGATGATCACAAGAAAAATTCCAGAAAGGTTTCTGCTGGAGGTTGCCTATATTGTGCCAGCTACAAAGAACTGGGTTTCATGTGCTGTAATAGTTGTAGAATACCAGGCTGCCTTTCAGAATTCTGCCTCTTCACTAAGCTTTTGTGAAAATGACACTGATCATAAACCTGAACATATGCTGATCATAAAAGTGAGCACTATATTTCTTCCAAAACAGGTTGAATCACTCTCAGTAGAAGAGAAGAGTGGCAACGTGAAAACTCATTTGTGAAAATTGTCTGGATTTAAAGTGGATGGTGATCTTTGAAGTGACTGAAGGTGTACAGCCGTTGCTGTGAATGCCCTCCTTGTTTTCTGTGGTTAACAGACACATTTTCCTCTTCAAAATAACTTCTTTTGCTCCTGTAGCAATGCTGAATGCTCCTTCAAACAAAAAAAAAAAAAGAAAGTTCCTAACTTTAGTAAAGACAGGAAACGACCACATTTGTTAAGAGTAAAGAAGTCTGAGATGGTCAATGTGATTATTGTCCATGACACCCAAACTCTGAGCTGTGTTGAGAACCCTGCTAGGCCGTGCAGGGCTGCAGAGAGTAAGGCTTAGAGACTGGCAAGGACCAGCTAAGGAAGGAACACCCTTTGCAGTGACACATCTCAAGAGCCAGAGTACCACAAGGATTATTCTGCCCCAGCAGCGCAGTTATCTCATGGAAAGATAACCTCTCCCAACTCCAGGACAGTGCTGCTCCTCCAGGCAGTGATAAATTGAAACTAGGTGTCTAGGCAATTACTAGCAAGCTAGCACATCAGCATCCCACCAGCTCATTTTTCTCTCAATAGCTCCTGCTCTTCCAGCTCTTCAGGATGCGGCTTTGCAGCTTGATGTCATGATGCAAAGTAAGGTTGGAGCCTGTTTGTGATAATAAAGCAACCTACAAACTGTAGTAGTTTTGAAGATGCTTCTTATGTCTTATTTGTGTATTAATAAACCAAATTTATCCAACTTTAATTTGCTCCTGCTTAGGACTTCATACCTTAGTTCCTTGTAAAGGCTCAGTGGGAATGAAGTGCGTTTCACCCAAAGCCATTTGCTCCAAAACATGGTCAAACATAAATTGGAGATTTTTGTGGAAAAGGACTTCTTTATTTTTAATTTTCTGCTGTCCTTCATACATGATCATCTTCAAGTGGCTTTGTAAGATTAGCAGATAAAATGTAACAGCTTTACACAGAGTATTTAAACATACTGAGGTTTACTTTTTGCTTTATAAATCAAGACAGAAATGCTCTTTAAACTATTAGTAATACTGCTGTTACACATCCTGCAACAAGTGCAGAAATAAATTATTTCCTGGCCTATACGCTACATACCTATAGAGAGAAAAAATAAGATTAGTAAAGCAGTAATAATCTCTTTAAACTGGATTCCTGCAGATTAAACTGGAAATAGCCATAATTATGTTGTACTGAACGATCGCCACATGGATGCTCCATCCTTTTCCTGCGTGTCAGCTGACAACTTCTCAAACCCACCAGAAAGACCTGTCTTGTTACAGTTGTTTTCTTATGCCTTGGCTAAGTTTTCCTTAATTATTTCTCCAATTCTGTCAGCAGTGTTATTGTCCCACTAGTTTAAAGGTTAAACAAAGCACCAAACCTGTCAAAGTGAGTGAAACCAACTGGTGAAGAGCTATCAGAAAGTAATCAGTGCTAATAGGTACATAATGGCTAACAGTGAGCTGTTTGCACTGAGATACATCACAGCAGACAGAACACAGACCTTACTGAAATCGCACTTAAAGAAAACATGGAGTACCACGGCCAGCTTGTAGCTGAAAACAAGATGAGAAATACCGAGGGGGGGGGAGGGGGGGCGGGGAGGAGTTCCCCCTCTCTCCAAAGGGCTTCAAACCTACATACACTTTCAAAAACAGCTGGTACAGCAGTTGCTTAGGCTTTGCTACATCTCGAGTTCGTTGCAGGGCTTTTCTTCCATCGCACGTTTTGACACATGAGGTTAAAAACATGAAAAAAGTGTTAGTAGAGTTTCAGTGAGATAAAAGGGCAAGTGTCAAAAATACCCATTTTAAGGCATTTAACCTTTCCCTGCATTTTTCTAAAATAGTTTGAAGAAGCTGCCAAAAATGTTTCACAAGCCCTTTTTCATCTTTTTTTTTTTTCTTCTGAAGATAAATTGTGTAGCTCATTAGCAGTTCCTTGGAATCATATGCAAAATATAACTGCTGGCAGTGATTTTTTTTTTTTTTTTTTTTTTTTTTACTGCATTGTCACACAAATATATGTTGTAAGAAGTGCTTGCAAAGATTAGTTTTCAGCACTTGGAGCCAGATCCTGCATGAAGCTGAGACTTGCAAGGTGTTGGATAGTGTTAATTTAATGAAACCATTGCAAAGTGAGCAGCCTAGCACTGTGCACAAGTAAGTACTCAGCTTGTTGTATGGTAAGACTAGTTTCGTTTTGAATTCGTCTAGAGCTGCTTATGATAGAGGAGTAAGTTCATTGCAGCAGCCATCCCTATACACATAACAGACATTTCTTCCCCCTTCAGCAGGAGAGGGCAAAGGAGATGTTAAAACTTTCCTTTTTGCAAGCTTAGATCCGTGTTACCTGCTACCACACAGCACATCGCACCAGAACCTTGGCTGTCTTCCAAGTGGCACATTTTGGTATGGATCAACTGTTTTCCAAGAAATTTAAAGCATCTTTCAGGCAAAGTAGGGGTAATTTTATTTCAACTTTGTGCATGTAGAATCAATGACCTAGAAGTTCTCAGTGCTTACTCCTCACCTCTGCTGACAAGAATGAACTCAATACCTTGGAAAAAATTAATCTCTTTATGAAATTTCTGCCACTCCTGCTCCTGAATGTAAGCAGAATTGTTGAACTATTTCTGGCGTTTATTTCCCATAACTCTACAAGGGAATCTTCTGGGTCACTCTTACTTTATAATAGTGATATTGGTTATTTCAGCTTTATTTTGGAAAAAAATGTTAATCAATAATGGTAACTGAAAAAGTAATGGACAACAGAGACTTTTACTCAGTTTATATGTATTCATCATGTAAAGCAAAGTTCTGTCTTCAAATAGCATGTTGGTCCTACTCCTGCCACCCCAGGGAAACCATTAGAATAAAATGCAGAGTTGGATAACTTTGTTTACCATGACAGAGAGTTTCCAAGAAAAGAATGTAGATGTTGTCATACCAGATTACATGACAGGCTTATTTAGCCCTTTTTTCTGTCCATCGAAGTGACATCAATCATTGAACAATCATTGATTTAAGTGAAGAAGGTGTGAGAACTCAGCTACAGAGAAATGCTCACCTTTCATGCTGGTTCCTGACTTCAGCGTGAAAAATGCCAGCTTTTCAAAAATATCTTCAGGTTTTTAATCATTGTTTTGGATAATTTTGATGCTCACCTAGATATTTACTCCATTCCACTAAGCGGTTTACTTCAGATCATATTGATTTCACTGAATGGTGCTGTGAAAATTCCCAGGTTACCTTCCCTTCGTCAAACAATTAAAATCTAATTGTGTCACTCTTACTAAGGTTTTTGGAACACTTGCATGTTTTCTCATCTCCTCCGTGAACACTCTTTCATTGTTGGCTTGGTCTTGAGGCTACACATGACACTGCTAATACCGCATCGCTGATGTATGTAGTGGCTTGCAGTGGCAAGAATTCATTAGCTATTTGAAAACAAAAAATATATGTAATACAGACCAACACTATTTTTTGCATTTTAGTATCTCTAAATGTTGCCAGCTTTTCAAAGATGCCTGTTTTCTGGAGGGTTACACATAGAAAGTGATTAAATTTGGAAGAGTGAAAACTGCTGAAAAACACAAGTGACTATTTCACGACTTCCTTTAGGTTTTCAAGATGATGTTTGGCTTTCTTTCAGTGTATCACAATTCATAAATAATTTTTAAAAAAACTAATGTTAAAAAAACCCACACAAACTAATGTTACAGGTACCAAAATACAGCTTTCAAGACTCTTCTAAGGCTGAACCATAACATGCATATGAACACATGGCTGTGTTATCAAAGCTTTAGGTCAGAGCATCAGGGCTAATTGATACCATAAGGATAATATAAAGCAGCAGAAAGACATCTCTGAATTTTAATCTTGCTTTGAGACATAGCCCTCCACATCCAAGATGTATCAAGGATTCCTTAAGTCAGAAGCAATCAGGATCTTGGTTTGACCTCCTTAAAAAGAATAGCTTCACTTCAAGCACTCCACTGAGCTTAATATTGATTCAGAGGAAAGGGTGAATCAGCACCATTATTTTTCCCTTAGCCATAGAAACAGCAGAGTCAACCCTGTCCAACTGGTGAGGTCTGCTGAAAGCATAGGCCAGCACAACTGAAAATTTCCAGAAAAAACTTTTATATCTGAGGCAAGAATAACTGATAACAGTCACAAAACTGCAAGTATGTGTGCAGAGAGAGGACATAACGGCTTGTAAATCTTCCAGGTAGACCTCTGAAGTGTGCTTTTAACTTAAGGATAGGGGGCATTTCTTTTATTTAAAAGTAACACTGTTTACCTCTGAAATTATGTCTGTATTCTATATAATTTGTACACAGTGTGTGTATATATATTCCTATATGAAAAGAAAACATTTCTTTTGATTTAGTACCACATTTCTTGGTTTGGGATGTTGAAGCCAACTTTTAGTAAACAGAACACATTCTATTACTGAGTTTAAATTCTTGAAAGTCAATGTTTAAAATAGAAATATTAAAACTTTCGGAGAAACACAAAGTGTTATTCTTCATCATGGAAGTATTTACCTGCCCACCCAGCATTTCAGATTTTCTCCAGATCTAAAAAAAAAGTTTAAAAGTTAGGTACAAACCCCAAGATTATTCAGTTCCAGAAGACTATCAAAATTTTTTGTGGGTTTAGTAACTGTAGCAAAGTTTAGCTGCAGAGCTGTATAACAAGGTATTAACCACTGTTAGCAATGCAGTATAAATTTTTCAAGTTCTGCTGCAATGCTTCGCTATCAAAAAAGTTAAAGTTAATGACTAAGTTTCTCTTTGTTGGATGAAATAGCTACGCAGCATTGCATCTGATCATTAGAGTATTTCTTACTAATTACTGTCTAATAGTAATGCAACGCTTAGAATGCAAACAACCTCAGGGGAGTAAAAGTTTACTAAGCCACTTTAAATACATAAATTCTTCTAATACTCTTGTCAAACAGTTAACCAATTATATAGATGTTTCGATTTGACTAATTAAATTATTTACTAAACTCAGGAGAAGGCCATGTTTAAATATTGAAATTGTTTCCGGTTCCCTGTCTTGTTCACAGACCCCCAGATCTTGCTTTCTGTTAAACGTATTTTCTTATGAACTACTTACAGAGAAACTTTTCAACCTATGTGTGGCAAAGAAAAAAGATTTTTTTTAATCATTATTTATCTCCAATCTGCATTTATTTATATGTTTGTGCTCCATTTACATTTGGACCACTGATTTTTGGTGTGTGTTTGCTTAAGTCATGTTAGCAGCCAGTTGATGGATATGAATGACCATTTTTTGTGGAAAATTAAAGATTGAAAGAGAAGCATATTTAGATGTTTGTGAAATTACAGTATGGACAAGACAGGATATTAGATTTATGTGCAAATGCACATATACACACATATGTGTATAAGGGTAAAACTAAGGCATTTCGTTAAATCTTTAAATTAGATTTGCTTTTTTTTATTTAGAGTGGAAAAAGTCACTACTTAAAGATGCCAAAGAGCTCAGATACTTTCCAAGCCTCTGCTACCTTTTCTTGCTTTTCTTTTCTTTGGGTCCATTTGTGTGGCTTAATATTGAATAATACTAGTGCAGGTGTTCTTTGTTAATCACGGACTGTCATTTGCCCTTGAGTGCATTCTGTAGTGTCTAAAAATAGTGCGTAGTATATTCCACAGGTCAACCAGGATGGTCACCTCGTGACTGGCTGTTATGAATAAGGGCTTTGGGGTCAAACCTGTCTTTTCTTTGAAGAGGTTAGAAGGTTTCACCCAGAAAGCAACATCAGCCCCGAGTCTAGAAAGCCAGTTCCCAGAAGGATTCTTTGGGCAAGCGCCTTTAAATAGCTAAGAGTGAGAGAAATGGCACTGCAAATGTCAGCTTACGTAAACCCAAATGAGAAAAGATGATAAAATTGTGCCTTTCAACAAGGACAGAATCTAACTGCTCTAAAATCATTAAAAAGAAAAGTATAACAAAACAAAAACAAGCTCAAAAAAAAATGTTACTTAACTTATTACACTAATATTGCTATGTGGCAGTAGGCACCTCATTTTGCCTTTCCATACTGTGGTGGTTAAACACTTTGGACAGCAAAGTACCTCTCCTCCGCATTTTAGGTTCTATGTTGTTAATTTAACCCATTTTTTAATTTGCTTCCAGTTTAAGTGCAAGGTTTGAATTAGGGGATTCTAATTTCCCTGTCTCTGGTTCAGTGCTATTCAATTCTTTCCTATCATTCAATAACTGTAGCAATGAGATGTCCAAGTCATTTTTAAAAAAGGAAAATTAATGCAGAAACTCATGAGAAACTCGTTTAAGGTGGCTCTGGATTAAATTTGACCTTTAAAGTCTAAGCCTGGACCCAAAGCCAAACAATCCAAAGCTTGCTTATTCCTGGTCAAAAGTCTTGTGACACTGTTAAGAAAGAGGCGGTAGTTCAAGTTTTGCAGCATCATGGTTCATTGTCACCATGAAGAAGATTGAGTGGGGAAATGTGTTTATTATTTCATGTAAGCGGGAGGGCAGCAGTTCGGGTTTTACAGAAACCGCTGCGGTGAGCGAGCTGTTAAACTAACGATCACGCCGTTGTGGGAAGTGGATACTTTTTTTCAGCCTCTCTAACAAAGAGGCTGCTCACAAATACTATAAAGACACTTCAAAAGATATGTAAGCACAGTTTAATATTTTAATTGTTTACACGGAATGTAGAGTTTCAGTTAGATGCCAACGTGAGTTTTACGTAGCACATCATTAGCCTGGCTTCTTGAAGGACCATTAAGTAAGCACCAGCACCATTGTCAGGTGAGGTCAAAGGCTGCCAATATTCAGGGCAAGTATACAGAACCTCTTGATGTCTTTCTGGTATGTGATGTTCTCCTCTGGTTTGGTAATTACTCGTTTGTTATGCAAACTTCATCAACATACACTGACATGCAGGTTTCTGGGAGAGAAGCAGCTGGATGGCAGGGGATACATGCAGATCTAATGAACTGTAAAACGAAGCACACGTGATGATCTCTGTGTGTTCAAAGAAAAGAGATAAAAAATGCAAGAGCTAGGGAGAACTGAGGGCAGATGCATCTTCTAAAAGCTCCTGGACCAGGCATCTGTTTTCATGCCAAGCTTGAATGATATCAATAATGGCAGAATACTGTACCTCCTGGAAAAGAAGTTACCTGGGGATAGAATATGTCTGAGAAAGGCAGAAAGCAGACATCTTCAAGGATGAGTGCCGCCAGGTCACCAGTCTCCTGCAAAGACCCTCTTATTTGGTTTGAGATCAGCACGGTCCAAGTACCACTTCAGTAAGGACTGGCTTATTCTTAGAGCTCATGGGAGCCTTTATGGGGAAAAAAAAAAGAGAGAGAGAGAGAGAGAGAAAGAGAAATAATTAATAAATGCAGAGCACATTCTCTTCCCTTGAAGAGAGACTCAACTTTGTGTCGTAGAGAGTGAATAACTTAAATGATGAGAAACAAAACACAGTCCCACAAGGGATCTGCTAACAGCAGAGTAAATTCACAGTACATGTAATTAGTAAACTATCAGAAAGCAGAGAGGCAAAAAATGCAAGCAAAAAAATCCCACATTTTTCTCTTTCATTTTTCTTCCTCCCTGTGCCTATGGAAAAGATTGCTGTTCTTAGCTAAACCTCAGCACAGCTTCATGGGTATAAAACTCCCCAGGAAGGTGAACAACTGTGAGTTTAAAAAAAAAAAAACAAAAAACAAAACCTGAGTCACACAGGCTTTCTGTCAAAAGAGCAAAAACTCAGATTGAAAGTATGTTTTAGGGGGGTGTGGAGGGGGGCTGGATTTTTTCTGTATGTTTGTGCCTAGGCTGGAGTTTTCACCATTGGAAATACCAATGTAATACTCCGATCAACTTTAGGGTCAAGATTTGCTTTCAAAAGCCCTTCTTGTAGGACACAAAAACAACGCGTAAAAACAACTTCTGAAATAAAATGGAAACAAATCAGCTTTCTGGTTAGGTGGATGTGTATTTTTTTAAAAAATCTAAATCACAACCAACAAATCCAATTAAATAAGTCAGAGGCACGTTTGAAGACAGTAGTATTTCAAAAGAATTTAGTATCCTCTATACATCTTCTGCAATTTTATATTCATATTGGGGCCTTTTTGGAAGAAAATTACTTGCATGAGAAATAAGAAAAGCAAGGTAACAGATTATCAAAAGTTGTTTATACCAGAGGACTACACAGAGGATGAGAATGCTATTTTATCCTTCAGTTTAAGTTTTTGCCAGAAATGTAGCCTGGCATTTGGCTAATGGCAGTATTTTTAAGACACTTCACTGTAATCACTGCAGAAAGGCAGCAGGTTGAGCAGAGGAGAGTAACGATTGGGGTCAGCCCTGAGATGGTTTTTCTGAAGGACTGTGAGTAAATGACCCTACTTTACAATTTTAGGGAGACGCAAATTCTTTATACTTATATAAGTTTTATAAGCTTCTGTTTGCTTTAAAAGGAACAGCTCACAAAAACAATTTTTGTTGCATATTTTCCTCCAAACATTCGCACGTTACAGTTCAGGGCTTGCCTAATTTGCTGCCAAATCCACAGGGTCATGATCCTGCATTTCCTTAAGAAGACCTCAAAATTTTCAGAATGTACCTTTCCAAAAGTGACCTGAGTTTCCAAACCTGCAGTTCACCGTGATCACTACAGCCTGGTAACATCCCACAGCAGGACATCCCACTCGTGCAACAGTGGGATCCCACCCAGCCATGTGCCACAGCAGCCAGGAGCACGGGTTGCCAGATTCATTCCCTGTTGCAGGATTTGCAGCTGTGTTAAAGGAATGACCCTAAGAAAGGGCTGAATTTCAACAAATTCTTTCCACATCCCAGCGATTAAGGGTAGGGAAGAACAAGTAACCCATCTGCTGAATGAACAATGGGGGATAAACACCATTTCCACAAGCAACGAATTGCTCTGTGACTTACTGGTAGAATGCCTTAAAGCTTCCTTAAGCATTTTAGACAAATTCTAGGGGATGCTGCAAATTTCACTCGTGAAACTGCCATATTGCATGCAAACTCTTTTTCATTCCCTTCTATCCTCCCTGCCCCCAAAAGGGAGAGAATTATCAAGTCATTTTTTGTTTATCAGGGAAGCAGGAATCAAATTATGCTAAAGAGTAAACAAATAACATTCAGCTTGTGAGCCCTCTGGTTACAGGGTTTCTCTCCACCCACTGAATCTTATTGCAATAATGTTCGAAAACATTGCTAGGAAAAAAACAGTGCAGCCCTTTGACAGGTTAGCATCCCCAAAACCCCATTAATTAAAGAAACACTGTAAATTTAGTTGTGACTTTACAAAGCAAAACAAAAGCTACTGGAAATATAGCTTAATAATAATTAATAATTTTCCCAGATAGCCCTGGGAATTTGTCGTTAACTTTATTTAACACCTCTCTCTTGTCAGGGTCAGGCATTTAGCAGCACAGTTTATAGGTGCAATCCTTTTTATGATAGCTAATATTGGAAATGAAAGTCATCTTCATTGTGAATTTATCTTGACAAACAATGTCAAACTCTCAGACTCTGTGTCACTCATTTACCACTAACCCATCCAGAAGCTGCTGCTGTTGGATTTAGCCTTCAAAAGCTTGTCGCCGTTTGACACGTTGGAAAAGGTAGTGATACTAGTAGTAATTGGAGAGCCCTGGCAATGACCTTGTCCTCCTCCTAAGCCCCGGCTAATCCTAGGTACGATACCTCAACTGGCAGCATGATTATTATCTGTGGCTATTGCTTTTCTTATAGGTACACGCGCCCCAGAAAGGGTCAGGAAAAAAGTAATAATACAGTACAGTGATTAAATGTTTTTACTTCAGCTAACCCTCGGATATTTTTGGCATCGGCTTCATGGTTTTTGAAGTTAGTAATATTTTTCGGTCCCTTGGTTTATCTAATAGATTTTTTTTCCTGCTTTTATAGTATTTAGTTTAATTAAAAGCACTAAAAATCCTCACAAATGGCAGTAGACCATATTACATGTGCATGAAATAGGTGCCACCTTTCCAATATTCATTGCCCTTCATAATTGCTTCTGCCCTGCTGATTGTCCTATTTGAACAAACTAAGATGGGAGAGGAGATGTTTTTGGGGAGCAGTTTTCCCTCTTGTCAGAGGTCTACAACTATCAGAGCAATAGCAGAGATAGATGAGACCCATATAATTTCAGAGTTCATATATCAAGAGCACACCTTGTATTTTATAAAGATCAGATAGCACAGATTATTGTATAAAGGTATCACATTTTATGTCAAAAACCACTTTGAAAGATACTTTATTCTCAAGGTTGCAAGAGCCATGGTTTGAGGAGAGAGTCCCACTGGGAACAGAATTATTGTACTCCAACTTCCAGATAATAAAAGGATATAACCAGCTACAAAGTTCCTATCTTGGTATCGTTCATTTTCCTATAAATTTTGGTTTCAGAGGAAAAAAAAATAATTTACTAAGCTTCTATGAAAGAGTGGTCTTGTATAACTTTCCAGTTTCTCACTTCTATGCTTAGAACAAAATTTCCACTTTAAAATTTTTTCAAAATATATTTGAAAGGGTGGTGAAATCAGTGTTTTATTGAGTGATGTTATAGAAATATTTTGCTTACCATTTAACTGAGTTTCTGAGAACATACTAAATAATTCTACTGCACAAATGTACGGGCAATAATTAGTTGACCATTCAACTTATGGTAGAAGCGTCTGCAAAGGCTGGAAGAACAGGATGTTTGCAAATTGCTCAAAAATGGTGCAGGATGCAGGTAAGAGTGTTACCTGTGTTAGGTCATGACCACAGGACCTCTCAGGATTTTTATTATTAGAGAATAAGGATAGTAAGTTCCCATTCTCTTAACTGGAGCAAAAGACCATAGATTTAACTTCATGGAAAATAATTTACAGCGTCTGGTTAGCTATTCTTACTAGTCACATAAATCTACCACCTGGTTGGTTTGATTATCATTCTGCAAGATGAAGATCAGTTCTGTGTGTGGTTCTTCTTCTATTTACACCTGTTCTGGTTCTGCTCCAGGCACGGGCCATTCCTTCACCTAACCAGCCTCTCCAGTCAGACCAGCAAGGTGCTGACACAGGTACAAAGCTCAGGGAACTGCAAGGAGGTAGCTACAACCAAAACGTATTGAAGGATTAGCGTGGATGGCCCCTGCTCAAATACAAACTTGGAGAGTATTGCAAATTAGAGATTCAGAAAATGCAAAATACCTGCACATTCTTCACAGTTTTCCTGGCCAGTAACAGCACATCTAACTTTTGATCAGCTTTAAGCGAGCTCCAGGATCAGCCCAAGGAAGCAGGACGAACCATTATAGAGTGTGGGGTAGGAACTGAGCAGAGAGAACACAAGGCCATTTGTTTCAGTGCCTGAGTCTCGCTAATTCTTGATTTGTTAAAGTAGCATTATAGCCAAATTCTGGCCTGGTGAGCTATCACCCTTGTGAGGAGCAGGGTCACTCCCTGTTTCCTAAAATAACAGTCCTGGTATTTACGTTTTTCAGAATTAAGAGTGTTGAGTAGAAACATAAAAACTGAATCTCAGCGATTGGAAGCTAATAAATTTTTTAGATGTAAGAGTTAAAATAAAAAAGGTGATTTATTTTCACATTGTACATATATAAAATCAACAATCTTAGGTAGGATTTTTGCACCTTTATTCAGATATAAGCTATACTGAGAAAAGACTATAAAGTGCACTTTTTATACTCTTATCAAATCAGATATTTCTAAGAGTAATTTCTAAGAGAGACATAATGAAGAGGTCCCTTTAAACTTTTGTCTGAGCTCAAACCAAAATTTTCATTATAATTTTTTCCATAATAATAGGACAAAACTGTAAGAAAAAAAAAGAAGCTGCTTTTTTCAGATTTTTAGCACCTCTGTATGTTACAAATGAAGTTGGTCTTGTAACTTTTACAGCCCAGTTTGCAAACATTTAGATGAAATTTGGATGAAAAAACTTCCCCCGTCTGGGCTGAAGAAGCCCATCTCCTTCAGTCTTTCATCACGGGGCAAGTGCACTAAGACCTGACCAGCTTTGGCAGACTTTCTCCAGCTTCTGGATGTCTTTTTCATATTGGTTTCATATTGGCCCAAAGCTGGACTTGGTGTTGTACAGCACTGTCTGAGCCATATTATAAATAAAGTACAAGTGTGCACTGAGTTCTCAGAAGTCCCTTTTCTTGGTACAATCAAATTAAGAAGCACGTAGGTCTGCAATGCCCTTGGATGAGGTTGCAATCAGTCAGGGCTGAGGGGAGACTAGCAGGCTTGTGGGACACGTAGGAGATTCTGTCATCCAGCACCATGCCATAGGCACGTTTCTCCTGGTGATATGATATGGACAACATTTCTACAGTAAGACATTGCAGACAAAATACAGTAAAAACACCTTGAATTCTGTTCAACCCTGAAAATTTTCAAATAGGTGGAAAAGTAACACTGAATTTCTTGAGGGAGACAGCTCTGATAACCTAATGATTCGTCCTGAGTCTAACATCAGTGAAACACAGCTTAGGTTGACCAAAGTAATTTCAAACCTCAGCAAACTTTTGCCACTGTCATGAGATTGCGGTAGAAAAGCCATAGTAAAGAAAATTTCTATTGGCAAACCTGTATTACAAGACAAAATATATATATATATATATATATATATAATTTTTTACATCAAATCAGTGCATTTTAGGTGTCTTGGCTGCTTTCTTAACACCCCTGTTAATGTCTGCTTACTGCTTCATGAAAATGGTATGGTAGGAAGAGGGAAGAGAGAGGATCAAGAAAAGAGCTAACTTTTACTAGGGGGTATTTTTAATTTAGATGACTTGGAAGATTTCCCAGGTTCTAGTACTTTAAAGACAGGTAGATGGGAAAGGCCTGACCTCTCCAGAGTTACACCTGCAACCAAGAGGCAGTTTTGGCAGAAATGGTGTGTTAGACGTGTGGAAGACAAAAGCTGAGTACCTCAGACGGCTGATAACCCACAAACCGTTTTGCAGGCTTATAGCTGGGATAGCACCTTCATTTACACAGTTTTACATTTCTTGTTTTTAACTGGCTTAAGGTTCCATTTGTAAAGAGACCAAATATTTCTTCTCAGACTAACTCATACACTGGAAAATGTAAGGAAACTTTCAGACATGGAAAGCTGGACATGTCAGGCAGATGGCTAGAAAAATGGAGATGTTTTTGAACTCATGAGCTATTCATAAATGTTTGTTCCAACTTTTATCAGTTTGATAATAAAAATATCACTTCTCCTTACACTTCTCACTTGTTTTCTTTGTATCCTTACACCATTAAATTCAGAATACTGTTAAACCTTCAAAGGTTTCTCTCATAAATTTAAGAGTCTATGTACCCCTTTATTGTCCAGTTAATAAAACTGGACAATATTAAAATATTAAAAAAATTAATAAAATGCTTATTTGCTGGTTTAATGAATTTATAGCGGTGCTTGGTTTTGCATTGGCTATTATCACTGCTAAAGGAAAACAGCCTGCTGCCAGCATATCCCAAGAACCAGCAGCGGTGCATATGGAAATAAGAGTATGTAGGTCTTGCAACTGTAATAGTTTTTGAAAGAAAGAGGTCACTCAGTTCTTATTGAAGGCAACTGGTTCATGCAGAACATGAAGAAAAAGTGCTTCTGCATTGAAACTACACAAATACAAGCATGTCATAATTACAGTATATAATATATTAAGATGCTACTAACTTTCCTGTGCTGAAATATACATGAAAAAGGAAATAATATAGGTCAGCTTCTGCATAAAGCACTTCTGTCCTCACAGAGACCTGAAAGTTAAAGGGACACTGGCAATGTGAAATACAGTCAATTGTAAAGAATAATTTAAATGTTGTAAAATAAATCAGATCTGCCCCTTAAGCTGCCTACCAATTTCCACTGCTTTATAGACATTTCTTTTTTTGATAAATGTTTTGCTCTCTACTTCTGCATTGTGGAAGACCTGCAAAACTAGAAGGTGAATCTGACAAATGAGCTTTGTATCTGCAGGGAAGTGATGAAATACACACAAAGTGCTTTCAAGTCTAAGAGAATGAAAATGTAAATAGATGTCATTTAATAATCCTTTTCATTATAATAATCTCAAGCATTTCCTTCAAAAGTAAAATATTAAGTATTTCAACATATACTTCTTTTTAGACAGAAGTATCCCACCGCTTTTCTCTAAGTTTTACAATTGACTGATGATATGCCACAACAAAATTAAAACAAACCATAAGAAAGAGTTGCATACCATAACTCTACTTGTATTCAAGTTGGATTTGCAAAAACTTGTGAAAAAGAACAAAAAGTGTCAAAAAATGCTTGTTTCAACAGGACTGTGCTTTTTCTTTCACTGGTATTAGAGCAGTTTTCATGACTAACCTATAGGAAGTGAAAATAAATCAAGCTTTTAAACTTTTCAAGTTTCAGACTCCTTTTGGTTATGTATACTCAGGACTGCCTAAGGAAAAAAAAAATCAGTATCACTTGCATAGGTCACAGTGTTTCCTGTTTGTTAGCTGGGCATGCATTACATCAACTTTTCTTTTTAATCCTAACATCACTTTACATTAAACAAAATACTTGATCTTATTGGATAAAAATATTTCCCCTTGAAAAACTTCAATTAAATCCATGCACTTTCACAAAAAAAAAAAAACATTTAATTTTGATCAAATCAGCAGCTGTTGCTTCCCCAGACTTCTGATGGTTTCTACCCAGGCATGCTGAGGCCACTAGCCTCAGAAAAGGAGGCATGTGTGGAAGTCTCATATTGGTGAATCAATCAGAATCTGCAGGAGATGAAGATGTCTTCTGACTCAGCTCCTTTGTCTGACATCTGACCAGCAGAAGGTGTTACCAGGGCCATCACACTGCAGTGCTGGTGCAGAAAGATGCTCGGTCCTTCTCAAAACGTACGTATCATCAGAGCATTTTTTCATCTCATAGGCTATAAGTCATCGTTTTTAACAAAATCCACAGACCACTGTTTATTAGATAATATTTTCTCATCAGTAATGATTTAAACTAGTTTTGAATAAGCCAGCTTCAGTCCCCCCATGTGCTGTAAGCTGGAGAAATGTTTTGAAGGAAAAGACATATTTTTATTAAGCCAGCTGATAGAGTGGAAAAAAGAAAGGTTTTGAGGCCTGCATGCAGCCCGGGTAGACCTGTCAATTTTACAAAGTTAATGCACGTTTCACTGGGACAAAAACTTGCCCCTTTCCTTGCAACATAGAAAGGCAAACCAGTGAAGCAGGATCCTTGCAGAAACAGAGAATCCAGATGAATGCTGGTGTCATTCATTCCTTCTGGAAGAGAGGTCCTCCACAACAAATACGGTGCATCATTTTATTGTTTTCAAGGACAACCTAGTTAAAGTTGCAAGCCAGACAAATTTGACATAGGAGGGTGGATAACATTCTGGGTTCAATCAGCCCTCAACCTATTCAGTTTTATCCCTTGTGGCTTAATTTATTTCTTCCTCATAAGTCTCTAATAAAATCTACCTGCCAGCTGTGATCTACTTTGCTTTGAATAGATATTAATGTTGCTTCATGGTACTGCCATCTTGGAAAACATGATGGTGCACAGGAACCAATTAAAACATATGTTCCTAAGAATATCATTCAATATGTGATTTTGTTCTTATTACATACTCAAGAGGGAGATCATATAGAAACTCTAAGACTAACTGGCTATTTCAGGAAAAGTCCTGTCTATTGTATTTTGCATAAGCAGCATTACTGTTACCTTGTGCTGAATGTAAATACGAAGCAATGCACAACATAAACGGTTAAATGAAATTCATAGGCAAACAGCAAATTGGAGTAACCAGACTGTATGCCATGTTTTACAAGCCCAAGCTGACCTTTCAGTTTTCAAAGACTCTTTCGTCTTCCAAAGTATATGAAAATCTAAAAGGGGGAAGAGAGGGAAGTGGCAGTGGGGGGAAGAGGAGAAAAAAAGATGGTTTTAAGCACTCAGGAAGAAGCATTCATAGCACGTATTTTACAGTCTCGAACGATATGGTAACTAAGAATTAAGGTGAGAAAAATTTTAATTCTAGGGTATTCCAAGGTAAGTGAGCTTTTTTCTCCCCTGGTGTTTTGATTTTTAAATAGTACTTGCTAATAAACTGTAAAACAGATGTTATATTTTTGCATGGTCATGATTTTTCCACAATACAAATTGTAGATACTGACAGCAAGTAATAACAAAAATAATAATTGGATATTCAAAGTAAGATTCAGTCAGGGTCTTGACATCAGGCAGTAACTGTTCCAATGTTAAAAAATAAAATATGAAGGAAAAAAAGCCACGAAAAATTGTATTTCAAAAGTGACAGTTTTCTTCAAAAGCAAATTCTAAAACCCCTGAGCTGGTTTTCCCAAACGCAAGCAAATACCTGGTTCAACACTTGCACCCAGGAGAGTGAGGAAGTTAAAATATTACCTCAAGTGATTAATGTTTGTAGTATCCATATCCATTAGGAGGTGACCAGTTAATTACACTGAAAAAAGAAAGTGGACCTTGTACTGCAGATTACACTGAGCTGAAGATGGTAACAGACACAGACACAAAACACCGCTGTGAAATTTTCTTGCTTATTTTCTATTTCACTTCAGTTGCTTTCATTATAATTGAGAGAAGTCCAAGGATTTCAGGCTATGAAACAAAGAATTACACCATTGACATTTGGGAAAGAATATAAGATCATTAGAAGTCCTGAGCAGGGTGGCCTATATGCTTTACTAGCTACTGCTTTGCCCTTTAGCTAAAGTCCAGTACCTAAATCAATGGGACTCTACTGCTTCTCTTTGAAAAACACTCCCAACTCTAAAAAACCTTTGTCAGGAAGCTTTTTTTCTATTTTTCTTTTTTCTTTTATTAAACCATGTCTAAATAGCAATATGGTTTCTTAAGGTCACATTGCAGTTCCCTTTGTAGTGCATATTTTCTGTTCGTATCTTTTAAATATTTCAGAACAGTTATCAAATAATTTTTTTTTTTTCTGAACTGCATGTTAATCACTGCCATCACCATTAACCTCCCTATTGTTTCGGTATTTTGTTGCTGAATTCCTCTAATAGGGTCACTGCTTTTCTGTTACTGATTGCTTGGAATTAAACACAGTATTTCTACAGAAAACTCAGCACCATCGGGGGACAAAACCATGATGCTTATGCATTTGCTGTCCCAAATCGCCATTCTTTTTCTGCTTTTTCATCTGGGTGATTTTCTGTTCTCTTTTAGACTTACCCTGACTTTACTACCTTCCTCTCAAAGGTTGCATCGAGTTTTCACCCACCCTCCCCTGTCTGTACCCATGGCGTTTGGTGTTTGTCTGTCAAGGCTGTCTATAGTTTTATATTTATACTTCTGTAAGTGTTTATCACCTTCTTACCACAGTGCTCATCATGTTATGCAGCCACTTTTCTTGGGCTGCCTGTTGTAACAGGAGTATTTGAAGGTCTTTCCCACACCGCCCCTTAGCCCAGTCTTGCCAGTTTATTGCATTTTCAACAGAAAAGCATTAAAATTATTGAACAATATTAATGGCAGTCAGATACCTTAATGGACGTAAATGTTTCACTGAGGTGTTACTCAAAAAGACTATTAAGCAGAAGTGTGAATGGATGTGGAAGAAAAGTAATCCTGTTTAATAAGACGTTTCAAGCATTATCTCTCTAATTTGCTGAGGAGCAGGTACAGGCTATAGTGTACTTGTAAAGTAATTAGAAATCCTTGGTAATTGTTTTTTTAATTAACAACAAAACTTGGAGAAAAAGAATTCTGCTCATTCCCACTCCTCTTCTGGATTAATTTTGTTTCAGCTGAGAAACGTGGTGACACACGAGACATTTTTCCGATTCACTTTCAAGGCAAAGAGCAGAAGAGGGCCTTCACTTGAACTAATCTCAATGAACCTGCAAAAAGAGTCAATCAATTCTTTTCACCTTTCAGTCCCCGTTATATGGAACACTAATATGTTTTGTATCTTTATCTTGCCCCAGCGAACCAATATTATGCTCTGTTTTCAATTACCCTGAGCCACTTGCACACAAAAGAATGAGCCGAGCATTTCAGCAAGGCACGTAACAGAAGCACCGGCCATCAGCAGAGATGTCACAGTTCCTGGCACAGGGATAATTAGAGTGGATGGCCTCTGCAAAATAATAGCTTGTTAGAGTGACAGACCGGGAGCTGGTGGGGGCAGAGCCGGTGACGATGCTCTCAGGGTGGGAGCAGGAGCACCGGGATCATGGACCCACCACGCTGGTGTGCAAGCCACTCTTTCTGCACAACAGACCTTTGATCTACAAGCGCTCCCTTTGCTGCTTCCACCCTCGCAAGTGGAAAGCCAAGGGGCGTGTTTAAAAGCTAACACTGGTGTCCCTGCTGAAAGAAAGGAGATGGCTTAGGAGATCAGCACAGCACACCTAATTCCCATAAAACATGAAAGTCTCAGCTTTCCCATTTTGGAAAGATGGGAGGGCAGATCCTCCTTATCACTGGTGACCACTGCAGCACACACCTATGGGTAGAAGCTGTCTGGCTGCAAAACCCTTCCCTTCCACCAGCTATTTGCACTGCACAGGCAGGCAGCCACTGAGCCGGGGCAAGAACCATCAACTATGTCTGCAATGTGGAAAGCTGCCTCCATATGTTCATATAGAGCAGCTCAAACAAAAACCTTGCTGGACTGCAACAAGGGAATCTTGCCTGCACTGAGCCGAAATTGCTTGAATTTCAACTAAAAAATTCACCTCTCTCAAAGCTTATAGCTTTACACAGGGTATTCTGAAGAAGTGCAATGCAGGTTCCTCTCAGCCATAGCCAAGTGCTGCTGGAGTCACCTGTAAGCTTAGGCTACAGCTTTTATTTATTCTTAATTGAATTGTTTTCTCCTGCTCTCCTCATCTATCCTTAAATCCTTTCTCTCCACCTTTTTTTTTTTGTTGTTGTTCTGGTGGAGCCAGGGTCCAGCCCTGCAACTTTTGCAAAGTGTAGGGGTGAGCATCATTATGACTCTTGCCTCTGTTGCAGTAATAAAGGATAAGCATGTGAAAACATGTTAGCACAGCAGGCAAAGGGATGTGTGATATGATGGCAGGTCTAAAATGAAATTAGTGGTGTGAAGGGAAGCTATGCGAAAAATCTTGTGGAGAAGCTGATTGAAAATGAAAATTAGTTGTCTTTTTGAGAACACGCATTATAGGTCTGCTGTGTGATCCGTAAAGCAGTTAAAAATATAATCACAAGTTGTTACACTCTCCGGAATTAAGAGAATATATTTCCACTAACAGGCAAATACATTCAGAAGACAAATGCAAACTGCAGCACATGCATGGTAGTACTCCACTTAATCTTTCCTTGTGAAGGGAGAGCCATCCTTTGCAAGGTGAGGAGGTACTTGATTCTCTGATGTGCCTCCTTTTTGGATGCCATCTCCTAAGAAAGACTGGAGAAAAGGGGCAATGTGGTAGCCTGAGATTCTGCACTGCACCCCATCAACTGCTTAGGAGCAAGAAGCCGCTGTGAGATGATCTCTCACCACAAACTTGTTCCTTTCTTCCAGAGTCTCTCTATCTCCATCGTTCCTGCCAATGTAAGATGGTGACAATGTGTCTAGATTTAACCTGCCTTATTATCAGGGCTAAAACATGTATACCCTGGTGGTAGTCATAGTCCAACACTATTTCAGCAAGGAGATAGGAAAGTATAGTGGCCAATTTTTTATTTAAAACTTCATCGGAATAGGTTGGGGCACAAAGAAGAATATTCAGTAAATTGGACTGTAAGACTGAAATGTTTGGGTAAGAGCCAGGTGGTGTTCACAGGGCACAAAGCAGGTTGCTCTAACGACCTTGCTGTGGAGGACGAGTCATGACACAGAGCACACAAGACCCACAGTCTGTGTGTTTCTAGAAACTTTCTACATTAAGCTATAGCCTTCCAGGTGAACTGGTAAAACTCAAAGCTGTGTTTTCTGCTGTGATAAAGTGGGAGTGAAACAAGTAAAGATTTTTATTGCTAAAGAAAGAAAAAAAACTAAAGACAAAAATTATGTAAATGTATTTCTGCTACCCACTCAGAAATTATTTTGCAGAAGTTGATCTCATTTTTCAGTAAGTCCTATCTTCTAATGCATTCTCAGATATTTCTATACTTTTCCAGCAGATGAAAAAAAAAATAAAAATCAGAGTTTAATCATCTGTTGCACATGTTTCGGGCACTTGCAGTGCCATGGAAAAGATACAAAAGAAAGTAATAAAAATTTGGGGTCTTCTTACAGCTTTCTGAAGGCAAATCTGACAATCACCTTCCCAACAAGACGTGAAATTTTCTGCCCTAACGACCAAAAACACAGATCAGATTGGACAAGCTGCCCAGGACACAGCAACACAGAGACAGATCTTGAAAGAGAGTGTTAAATTCCACTGACTAAATGCTGTGTTTTAGTCGCATTGGAAAAGCTTAGTCATGCCTGAACAGTGGTTACAGGCTAAAGTTAGAGACTTGCTGGTACCTGACTTGGCAGAGCAAGAAGCTAGGGCAAGTCTGATAAAGAGAATTCCTGGGGAGCGTCTAACAGCTAAAATGAGCTGAAATATTTCCTAGGTTATTTGGTTTCTTATTCTCCTGTCTGTTCAGTTGTACCATTTAGAGCTGCAGCAGAGATTGTCTTCTTTTTTTATTATTTATTTATTTGTTTATTTGTTTATTTATTTATTTATTTATTTATAGGAAGATGCCTGTAATCTAGTGGGGTGAGCCCTCCTTTTTAGAGGCTGCATTCAGAGCCTTCGTGCGCAAAACACCAATTCTCAGCATCTTGTGCAAAGTAGGGATGATGGTGCAGCCATTCAGCTGGAGAATGATTCAAGATCTACAGAATAAAAGTCCCTCACGAAAGTTGCTGTTACAGAAAAAAAAAAATACTGAAAAGCCTTACTGTGCCTTTGAAGTCATTTCATTTCATGCTGCATGTGCAGCAAGACAGGGATGGAAGTGTAACCATGTGATTTTAAACTGGTTCTTCTAGGGATACTAACTTTCCTCATTTAATCTAGCTATCTGCGAAATCAGCATAATGACGAGACCAGGTTTTTTTACCTTTTTTTAAAAAAAGGGGAAAGAAAAAGAAAAAAGGAAAATCTGGGAGGAAGTCCCGTTTTAATCGAGTCCTTCGGTTTCAGGCTGCCTGCTTTCCGTTTTCACACGTACACACACTTCCATTAGCCCCGCTGCTATTCTCTGGAAGTGGCTGCACTTTCCCTCCAGCTGGCAAGGTGCAAAGGGCTCTGTAGAAGTGGTCTAGGAAGCAACCCGCACCCTCCCTGGAGACCAATTACTTTTGAAATGTGCCTGATCGTTTGCTGCTGCCATCTCCCCCTCCCCAACCTGCCCCCACCTTCCCCCAGTCGTTCATTGTACTGTTGTCACTGAGACACCTGATCAACCCTAATTCTTGCTTTTATTTGAATTAGGGTGCCACCAATCTTGGATCCATGTCAGGGCCCATGTAATGCCTTTGGGCAACACTGGGGATTAGATTAGCATTTTGGTGTTGTTCTAAAGCCACATGGTCAGCATTATAAGGATCCCATTAGAGATAAAGGGACCAGTTACACAAAGCCTAAGAAATATAAGGGCCAGAGGAGGTTGATGTAATTGGCTGATATTAGAAAGTGCTTTAATTAATGAAAGCATACTGTGGTTACTACCCCTTTTTTATAGTTTAACATGCCTCTTAATTACATTCTCAGTTGTTCGTTTACACCGAGCATGTCTTTCAGGACTGCCAAACTCTTCAGGGAAAATTAAGCAAGTGTGTTGTACTAGGTTGGCCAGCCTCACAATTCAAACTCCTGTTATTGGCTGATAGAAGCAGTCTAGCCAGGAAAAAAAAAAAAAAAAAAAAAAAAAAAAGAAAGGGGGAACTTAAAAAAAAAAAAAAAAAAGAGGAATGCTTGCCTAATCAAACAGTCCCAGAAATGACAGGACTTGGAAAAACTGGATAATCGGTTAATCGGTGGTTATGCGGGGATCAGACAGACTGCCTGTGCTGAAGAGCTTTGCTAGAAATACAAAGATATATATTTCCAGTGCCAGGGATATGCATCTTCCAGCAGTTTTGCAAGAGAGGGCTGCCTTAGCTCAGAATGGCGGATCTTGGCAATGCTGCTTCCACTTTGCAGTACAATGATTACATGGATTTGTGTTCTTGACCCATTCGGTCCACCTGGGATATTCCCCTGAGTTTGCTATGCATTTCATGTACCTACACTATTATTTAATTGTTGGACTTTCTTAATACATGTGAGAACTCGACACCAGAGTAATCTTTCATTTCCAGAACACACTCCAAGTTTTACTTTTCTTACTTTTTTTCTGTCCAGTCTCATGGTCTCAGGAAAAATATAAAGGTTTACACTTAAAGGAAAATGCCAAAACTTTTTACAGAGCCCTAAGCATTAACATTCACATGATGATTATTCTTAAACAAAGATACTAATCTCTGGGTTACTAATTTAGGTGTCTGTCAACAGTGTCTTTTTGATCAATTGTCTGTAGTCTGCTGGGAAATAACAGACAAGCTGTAAATAAATACAGGTTAGCATTTAATCAGTGATAAGCTGTCCATAAACTTAGTAGGTATAAACTTACAGTGGAAACTACTAGTGTTGTAATAGGATAAATTCTGCTACTGCTGTTGTTCTTCTCTTTTATATTTTTCACATTATGTATATTTCCATGCTGGTCTGGTAGCTTTCTTAAATGTATTTTTAAGTAAGTAGGTGCAAAGATATGTACAGCCTTTACATGTTCAATTTCAATAGACAGAAAGTACACATTGCCTCAATCTTAAGGTCACAATGTTCATTACTATTAGTATGCAGGGCTCAATTTACTGGCTTATTTAGGGCTTTCATAGTAGGGCACAGCTAAACAAAGCAGTATTTTCCCCCTACCTAAGGTGATCAAAATACTGAATTTCAGATTACAAATATGCAGCTATGGGAAAAAAAACCCAAAGGACAGGTACGCACACTTCATGGCCACCATGCTTTGTTGCATTAAAATTGTCTGTGAAGAGGTATTTATAAGATGTAACGTCATATATTTGCAGAATTGCCCACACAGAGTTACAACCTTTGGTCCCATCCATGATGCAGTATCTTTGTTTGATATTCAGTAAACCCACTGGCATAGCACCTTAGAAAGTAACTGAAATTTCCTACATGAGGTTAGTCACCGATGTGGGTATTGATTTAATAAAAAATATTACAAGAACTGGAAACAAAGACATGTCCTTTTTAAAGTGCTTTCAAATCAAGCTCCGTCTTCATGGGTAGGACAGCACCTCAAGAAACCTGAATTTCTGTGTATTTTATAAATCCTCATCAGAGCAGCAGCAATGGTGCTCTGCAGATAAGTTCTCAGAAGAAATTTCGTAACTGTAACTGTGCTGTTCTGCTAGATAAACAGAGAAATTCACCAGTTCATGAGCTTAATATGCATCTTAAGTCCCTTCTGGCTTTAATCACCAGTTTCATTTTGAACTCCCAATATCTGAATTAATTGCAGGTGTCTGCTTCCAACAAGAGTATGGTCTTTAAATTATACATGTCAGTGCATCACTTACACCGTGTCACTTCCCGTTAAATTTCTTCTCACTGTAAGTCTGTGTAACACAATGTGACATGATAGAAGTGTACTGGCATGGTGCAGTACCTCAAAAATAAATACAAAGTTTTAGGATATTATATTCTACTGATCTTGCGAGTTGTCTACGGATGATTAAAATGAACAGATAATAGTTCACTGGAAAAGGTCTTGACTAATAGCTGAGGGTGAAAAGGAGTCAGCTGATGATCCTGAAGCTGGCACATTTCTGATGAGAACCGAAAACACAAAGAAAAATATACTTTAGAAATGAGTGAAATACCTGCTCACCCACACGATCTACATAATAATAAATTGGAAGGGTCAGGACACTGAGGTAGGGTAATACACAAAGGAAAGGGCTCCAACCAGATTGTGTCCACCAGAGCTAAGCTGTGGAGCAGAACCCTGGCTTACATAACTCCACACCCCAGTGTCTCCCTCAGCAACCTGTACTGAGCAAGAATGAACCACTCAGCTACATTACCATGTAGCAGCAGCTAAATGAGAGCCTCGTAAAGAGGCTGTAATTGCAATCAAAGCTCTGGGATGCAGAGAATCTAAGTCCTGTCTTGACTGAACCATGCAGCTTCAGTAGCACAGTAAAGCTTGGGAGGAAACGTTACATAAAAGGTAATCCTCAGTCACTTAGGAATTGTGGTGTTATGAAAGACTTAATTTCTACTGTGCCTAATACAGGAAATAACTACTAATTACTTCAACCTTTATACTTAATTTTGGAAATATGGGAATTAACAACACTAATTGGGCACCAGTTTGTAAGGGTTTTGCCTCTGCAGAATCCTCAGCTGGAAAACTTTTCTACGTTTCACAGGAGAAAACATTAAATTTGCCATTCTAGCTACACTGCTGCTGTAGTAGTTAACATAGGACATGTATATGTCTTTAGTTCATAACAGAGAAAATTATCTGCCGTTACTCCACTCACATACCTTATAGACACGATGTTTCTGGAAAACTCCATGTCTGCTCCTCATTGAAAAATTAATTAAAGAGATAAGGAGCTAAGTTGGACTGAACTCAAAACTGCACTAGCCTTTGGCAGGCCCTCAACTTAGAGGCACTATCAATCTACTCATCATCTCTTCTGTAGATCTCACCTCACCCCACCACAGCTGTCAGAGTGAACAGCGAATGCCTTCCCACTTAGGCAATGGATATGGTCCACGTACAGACCTATCTCTAACATCTCATCTAGCAGATCACCCCTCTGAATTTAGCCAGGTGCTCAAATGAGCTGTTACTATGTTTTTCCAAGAAAATTACTCCGTTTTCTCTGCAAACTGGAGTTCAGCTGCTCTCTTCCCCTTACTGTCCGTAGTCTTCAAAAAATGTCAGTCACGTTCTCCCAGAATTTATGGTCCATTCAGGAAGAGACAGAACCATTACTGATACAGCACTGGTCTGATAGGGATATTTTGATTGACACAGCCATCACAAGGCTGAAACTTAAGATAACACTTATCTTGATGAGCAAGGCATTCCTGGTTTTCCCATCCTGAGGGAAACGGAAATCTCCTGGATTTTGGTTTCAACAAGAAAAGTTTTATGTTTTCATGAATCAGTGCAGAAAATGGATAATTATGAAAAGAGACAGAAAATAGAAAACAACTAATCTGGAGATTTAAGATGCCCTGAAATCTAAACATCTTGAGTACCAGCTCCAATGAGTTTGTGGACCAATCTAGAGCAAAAGGCATCGTGATATTTTGGGTGCATTGGTTTTGTTCATACCTGGCCACCTCTCCTGTTTGTTGAAGTGACTTAGCATGATGCCATCTAAGCTAAGGGTAAATTGCACTGATTTTGCGACCCCTTGAATCCACGTAAACCCTGACCAGTCCTGCCACAAGCTGAACACCAGTGACTTTGACAAAGCATATCTCACACTTTCTCCCTAAGAATAATGACGTGGTGGGCTGTAGTTATCGGTAGGATTGGGAGTAAGCCTGCTTGGAAGACAAGTAGTTAGTTTCAGTAGTGTAACTAACCTCAGATCTGGTCCTTCGTTTCCCATTTATGCCAGTAAACCCTTAGCTTATTGTATTTCTAACTCCTACCATCTTTCATCAGACACAAAGCCTTCTTCTCTGATGTTCACTGCCACACAGCTCTGAAATGAAAAGAGGTGTCCTGCTCAACACAGAGATACTGTTCATAATCCCTTTTCAAGATATTAGGGACCCCCACTTTCCACCCTGTTTATTGATCTCCCAGTCTCCAGGAGCTGACAGGTAACCATCAAGCACCATTCAGCAACAGCACCCAAACAGCCTGGCAAGGGAGCTCCCTGTATCTTGTTCATACAGATAATTGTCACTGAAAGGGCTGCTGCCTTCTCCAGAAAAGGCAGGAAAGAAGTAAAATAACAAGGTGGTGGCAAAGGCCACCAGGAGTGGGAGTCCTAAAATCAGTCCAAACCCAGGACCTAACACAAGACACTTTTGATGTATCTCCAAGACAGCATTTGCAAAACATCAACTGCAGATGTTGCCCCATAATCAGAGGTTCGTATTACAAATGAGTAAAATATTTGGTTGAACTGGCTTACAGGTGTCTCTCTGTGTTTCTCTTTTAGTTACTAAGGGAGAATTTTAATGAGAATTTGACTCAAAATGTTTCATAGTTAAGAATAAAATGAAAGATACCTTATAAATACATAAAGCACAGAGATAAAATAGAAGTGGAAAAAATGAATTGCAATTTATTTAGTCATTTTAGAAACTGTCTACATCTTTTCAGCAAATTAGACTTGCACACTTTATGAGTCCTCTCACCCTTTGGTGAACTCATCTTTGAAGTTTCAGTATTAAAAGTAACTCAGAATCATGCAAATAATTTTTTTTTCTGTGTTCTTGGATCTGCTGTTCTCACAAATGCTGTAGGCAGTCCACTATGTGCTAGAGAGACTAATTTAACAGAGAAGCTACCAAGTCCACTCACTTGCAAACTATGAAATAATTCAAGTATAACTGTGGTGCACTCCTATGTATGCATTTTTCATTTCAACAATCTTTGTAACTATTTCATTTATTAGATTGGGATGAGCTATTATCATGTTTCTCTCTCGCATGCCTAAATGTAAGTTCTTTCACATCAAGTTTACACTGTCCTTCATTTCAGCCAATTCAAATTTATGTCAGTAAGTAGACATTCAGAGATCATCTTCTATTAATGGTTTCTTAGGTATAAATGGATGAGGCCTCTAGATGAGTTCAGAGTTTTGGGAAAAAAACATATTTGCTAGTCAGATCCAAACTTTGCATACTGCACCTAATTTTTAGCTGGCTTTAACTGATATATCACATGTCTGGAGGAATGTAGCATTTCACTCTGAGTCTAGATAACTGGGTTAATACTAGTGTAGACAAAAACAATTTATCCACATCTCTCTAATGAAAAACTTTATGCATATATATGCGTATATGTATATATTTATATTTACACTACATCTAGATGTGGTGAAATGTTTTCTGAAGATGTTAAATTTGCATCTGATGGAAGTTCAGTGAGGATGTTTAGAGGCCTCTTCATCTTAGTTTATCAAGCTTAATTCAGGCAGAATTTCTGTCATTTCATCAAAATCATTTAATGCTTATCTGCTGACAGCTTGTTGGTGGTCTCCAGTGAGCTCACATCTTACCAAAATAAGGCTGTCATTCATGGACATCATTATGCCCGTCTCCTCAAAGACGGTAGTCTGGTTATATTTTCACTGCAGTTACACCTCTAAGTAAGGCAGTCTGGGCTGAGCAGTTTCTGCTTTTGCTCCGCCTTGAGTGGCTGAAGGATTATTTTGTCTTGCCGTACAGAACATGTTGTAATTATAAGTCTTAAGCCACCCAAAAGTGCTAAAAGCTTTAAATGTTCACCTCTGCATTATTTGGGCCACTCTCTTTAAGAGTTTTGTTTGTGATTTACTGCCAACTGATACAAAGCAGAAAAAAACCTCTGATGCATTGTTTGATGAGTATCTTAGCCTTAAAACCGTACACCCCATAGCCAGAACCCCCAGGTGCCAGCAACTCCTGCACACACCTCAGTCCAGCAGCTGGACAGGCAAGAGTCAGTGTGGATGTTCTGCATCAGAGCTACCATGCTCTCCCTTCAAACAAATCACACCAAATGAAATTAAAAGAGCTGCAGTTTCCAAGCTGGAGTTGGAGTGTTTCAGGTAAGAGCGGACTGGGAGCAGACAAACTTACGTTCAATAACCTTCTTCATGTAAACTTACCATGAACTGGCCAAGTTAGCATCTGAAATCCTGTTAGGTTTTGCAGGGAAAG
The DNA here is from genome assembly GCF_017639655.2 of Falco naumanni. Lineage (NCBI taxonomy): Eukaryota > Metazoa > Chordata > Aves > Falconiformes > Falconidae > Falco > Falco naumanni. The sequence continues at coordinate 6,744,277 of NC_054080.1, forward strand.
TGTTGAAAAACAGACAAGCTATCACCCTTTTCTACTCAGAAAGTTAGAAAGTTGTGTTCCCTTCTGGGTCTTTTTTTTTTTTTTTTTTTTTTTTTTTTTTTTTAGCTAAAATAATGGCCATGAGGAATCAAATCTGGACAATTTGCCCTTTTCAACCTTAAAAGGTTCCTGGGAACAGAAAGCAGGGTTTTGTGTGTAAGAATCATGAATGCGCAGGGTAAACAATAAGAAAGTTCATGATTTTTGGTTTGTGCAGAACTGTGGAGCATTTCACTGGCAAATAAAAAAAAAAAAATGGACTACTGTAAAAATTGGGAAAAGTGTTGAAAACAGCACTTTCTGTGACCGAGGTGCCTACACCCACCCTAGTCCCACTCCTCAAACTCTTCTCTGGATATGTCTCCAGTTGCTGGAGCCCGCAGGACAAGAATAAATCGGGAATAAAAATCTGAAAAGGCAAGAAGGAAGAAGGTAAAGTTTGAACGATTCTTTTTTTTTCACTAGGGAAACAACTCTCACCATATAATGAATCAACTTCACTGACAGCATACTTTCAGGTGAAATACTAAGCTTTTTCAGAAAGAATCACCTTTTTGGTAAGATTTTGCTGGGCTGAATAGAGCTCTGTACCAATACACACCAGTACTTTGTATTCCTCCCAGTATTTTCATTTAAAAGGGAGTTGCTGTGCAAAATAATGTCCTTGTCTGTCCCTTCCTCATACAAACCTCCAATCAAATTTAATAAAGCTAGTTTGATACAATGCCAGCCTACACTTGGTTTACCCTTGGTCGACTTTAATAGGGTCAAAAATATTTTCGCATTGGCAGTGTACGCATTAATCATTTTTCCAGAGGATTTAGAAAATTGGAAGAGACAAGGCCAAGCAAAATTTTAAATTAATTGGGCCTACCCCAGCATTCAGGGGGTCACCTTGTGTCAGTTGTCCCACATTTTCCAGGTCACGAAGTTCCAGTGTATCCTACAGCTGCCATGAGGAGAGATCCGTGCTGTGGGCACACAAAGGTGAAAGAATTTCTCCCAGAAAGTGCGAATTTTCCTACGGGCAACCACAACAATTGCAGCTTCCAGATTGTCGCCAGACACCAACCACTTAAATAATGCATGCTCGGCTGACGCCTGTACTTGGTGCATTTTCTAATCGAGTAGTCAGGAAAATTTGCAAACACTCTGTCATTTACCATAAATCCGCTGCCTGCTTACAACTACAGAGTAATTAATTTTAGTGCTGCTCAGAATTATTAATTTCAGCTGGGAAATCTGTCTTCACAATCATTGCTGTTTTCACCCCCCCCCCCCCTTTTTTTTTTTTTTTTTTTTTTTGGTGAGTTGGGCTTTTTTTGTTTGTTTCCTCATATTCTTGCTAGGGGTTGGAACATCAAAGCGCTATTCTTACAAGGGAAAGACTGTTTGTGGCAGTGTTAATATGCTACTCCAGTGTGACACCAATAACTGCCTCAACATTTCTGATTGTGATCTGCAATAATGCCCTCTCAGTATCTGGCTGGCTGGCCATATGTAGCTGGTAATGCTAAGGGAGGGAAGCAAGCGAAAGACTTTCTTTGGAGATGTAATTAATTTATTAGGTTCTAAAAGGGCTTAGTGTGTGATAAGGACTGTGTATACCTTTTAGGTCACGGTTTTATTCCGAGGAGCAGAGTGTCACAGCCTAAGTGCTGAAAATAACCGGAGGCAAGAAAGTTACGTTAAATGGTTTATCATCTGTTTAAACATTCTTAGCATTTAACCCACAGGATTAATAAGCTTTTTGGCACAAGAAGAAATGGTATCTTGCAGATTTATTTGCAAATCTTGAAGTTATAAGAACACTAGAAGGGAAATCTCTATAATTACTGTTTAGTATTTACAATTCGGCAGACATGAGGAATATTTGCTTGTTGAAGTGGTTTGCCCTCATTTGCAAGGTGGGCTTGGAGTTGCATCAGTAAGCATTCAACAGAGCCTTCGGTCCTGGCCCAAGCTGCATCACATCCGCTGTGACCACAGAAATTGTGCAGCTGGTGGTTTTTAGTAAAACTACTCGTTCCCATCAGTTTTTGAAATAATCATACTGGCCATCTTGTAACCTAATATGACATGTAAACTTATTCAATTCGACTCTATGATTGTATCAAAAAATAATGTTCAACTGGAGGACTTAAAAAAAAATAAAAAAAGGAAGAAATCGACATTAAAGTAAAAAATAGTGTAAACATGAGTCACTAAGAGATTAGACACGGTTAAGTATTTCAGGATGTTTGTGGTTATCTTCGTCTAAACAATACTGATAGTTTTCTGCAGATGATTCTGCCTCCAACTGTTCCCAAGTCTCTGTAGGACTGCCCAAAATGAAGTTGATACTTGTTTTGTAAGAGCTGTAACCCTTTGATACCAAGCTGACTGTTTTCCTGTCATATGAATCAGTTTAAATGTTAATGAACTTAACTCCTGGAGAGTGGCACAGTGCAATCATTAATATTTTAAAAAAAAAAAAACAACAACAGAAAATCTGACAGTTTGTTTCCACATTTGGTATATGAACTTAGGAGAAAAAGGAGATGTTATGGACACTTGGTGAGAAGCAGCATACAAATACTGTATCAGAAAATTTTCAGAAGGAGGACTCTACACCTGAGGAGACTGTTCCACAGAATCACAGTATAAAAACACCACCTGTGCTTTCTTTCATCAGTTTCATGCATGAATTAAATTACATATTTAGCCCTGCAACAAAAATTAGCACTGAATTACTTTGCAATTATATTGAAATTTGGATCTGATACATCTGTGGTCTATCAGTGTGACGTACAGATCTTTTTTCCCCACCATTATATCGAACCCTAAAATTGATATTACAGGTTTTTACGAAACATCCAGTAATATACCCATTAACATCAAGAACCTACTTGACACGATCTTTGTGGGACATTTGAAAATTGAAATGGGTAGAAAGCTCTATGCACATCTATTTGGTAGGCTATTAAAACAACACGCTGATGAAAACTGTCATGCAGCTGAGATTCTCTCTTTAGAACTCCAATTTTTTTAACAAAACAGAGGCTCAGCCTTTAAAAGGGCAGAACTTGGTTGTGAGAAATAATGCAAACATTACGATGCTAAGCCAGGAACAAAATAATGTTCAAGCCTGTTAATTAATCATTACAAAATACTGAATTGCAGCATTAGATTAACAATGTTTCTGGTGACATAAAGTATTATGGGATTATGTCTCATGTAGAGATGAGGTACAGTGCTTTAAATGTACATATGTAATATATATGCATAAATATACCAATGTAATTGTTTCCAAATGATGCTATTAGTGATGTATGACATTACTCACGTTACTCCTTTTATTAATCAAAAACATTTTAATTTAATTCAGGATATTTTGCTTAAGAGCAGCACTTTGCTTCTCGTCATTGTATTTTGACAGCAAACTGAATTCTTGTTCACAAGTATAGGATTTGTTTAGCTCCAGGCATCTGTGTTTGGATTACGAGAATGCTGATTGGTTCACTGCCAGGGGCATAAAAAGGTCAAGCTGTCCTTTTTTAAAGGCGCTTTTTTCCTTCCCCCCCCTTTCTTTTTTTTTTCTTTTTTTTTTTTTTTTTTTTTTTTTTTTTGCCTAAGAGTTTGGCTCATTAATCAGAGTTAAAAGAAAGGGGAAAAGGCAGTGACTTGAAATCATTTGATTCTTTTTCAAGGGGTATTTTAAAAAGCAGAACTCAATGTTAGTGTTAGAGGTTGAGTAGATGTTTGTATGGATCATACTGACATACTTCTGACAGGTGACCTGAAACCTTTCAAACTGACATCTGTCACAGAGACAGACAGAGGTTTTTTAGCCTCAGAGCCTGTTTTCATGACATTTCATTTTTCATCAGATTTTGAGAGAAGGGAAAAAAAGAAGATGAACTTGAAAAAATCTTGCCAGGGGCAGAAAATGAGATCAGGTTTTCTGCAGCTGTCTAACTCACCTTTAAAGGTTAGAGGTCCAGGCAAAGTGAAGAAAAAGGTCTCATTTTGATGTTATTAGCTAAAAGGACAGATTACTTCTTTAAGTGTATTTCTGCAGTTGCATGGCCAGTATAGGACATTATAGAGGTGTAGGTAGTTAAGGATGGCTTGAGTTAGCCATTACAAATCCTGATTTCCAGCATTTACTTGCTCTTTGCACTGAGCTGAAACTTACGGCACAAGTTTAACTCCTACATGGGTCTGAGCTGAAAAATGAAAATCTCTATCATACAGATAATATATAATAAAATATAAATCCAAATTTAGCTTCTAGTTTCATTTTGTTCAAATGCTTGTTAGGAAACTGTGACCTCTGTTTCAAACTACAATGGATGCAGATACAGGTAGATGAAACACAGGCACCACAGCAAGATGGCATTTCAAAGTTTAGTTTTGCTGAAGTCACCTATGAACCAGATCGAACTATCTAGAAATTTTCTTCCCATGCATTTCCCAATGGTCACCATGGTCCTGATGGACTGGAAGAAGAAGGTCACCACAACAGAAATGCCTGCTTTTTCCAAACTCGCCACGTAAGGGCTGCAGGCTGAAGTCACTGCCTTGGCCAGCTTCCCTCTGTCACATTGGAATGGGAGAGGTGACAAAGGTTTGGAGCCACCTTCAACACATAACAACATGCTTGAGATTGTCAGCTCTCTTCTGTAAAGGCACTGACTCAGACCCACTCAGCCCATCATAGTCCTGAAATCCTGAATCACTCCTAGATACTGAAAAAGAGATGAGAAAATCTACACATCAGGCTGCAAGTGATGCTCCTGTTCCACCAGAAATGCACCAGCTGGATCATCGGGGTGAAGCAGGAAACCCATAATATCTGTTTGATTCAGACAGAAAACATTGCAGTTGTAACTACCATTTAATATGAGCTGAACTTTCTCCAACACACCTGTTATGCCGTGGCAGTAGCAATAGACAGGATGGACTGAGGAGTCGGGTTTTTGTCCCTTCTTTCCTCTCTTTTGACAAGGGGAGGAAGTAAAACAGGACTGTCATTAACTGCTGTGAGAAGACGTTTTCAGTACTTTATTGCTATCAGCCATTAATTCTTGCTGAAGCTAGACAGACATCAGCAACAAAATCTTGCCCAATACTCATCAAGTTTTTAGTACCAATTTGACATTTCAAGATGCATTTGTAAAAATTATTTATTAATTTGAACCCAAGCCAAAAGACAGCTGAATTTTGTTTTTCTTACACATCTAGACCTACTGAAATTTAAGAAACTACATGAGCTGAATGAATCATTGTTTGAGACTCAGGGTGTAGGATTAAAAATCAAATCACTGCTACATCATGGAAGGCATAGGTCTGCACTTTTGCAGAAGTTGTTAGTGTCTCCATTATTTTGAACTTTCAAAAAAACTTGAGAATAGCTCAAGAGTTATATTATAATCAAATATACAATATCAACATAATCATCAATTGGACAGAGCATCCCAAACAAACAGCTTTTGGCTTGTGTGTACCCTGTCACTGTAACTTCAGTCCCACTCTTTCCTAAACATTGTAAATGATGCTCCTTTGCTGCTGCTTATTGCAATAAATAAGCTGCAAACACCTGTCTTACTGTCTCAGTGGTACTCACAGTCACCAATTGAATAAATGTTCTCCTGATTCACCTCAACATTTAGCAATTTCTTTGAAAGGAATTGGAGAAATAACATAAAAGTAGATAAATGTGCTATGTTTCATTATGAAAAATAAACCAGTTTTTAATCTGTTCTGAATCTGTGTGTTGGTCTTTCAAACTCCTTCCTTTCTCTCTCTACTCTATTTTTAAAAAAATAGAGGTGGACACCTACTGTCATAGCTTCAGCATAACATTCTCCATCTGGGATATATCCAATCCTACACAAAGATTATTAATGATAGTGTTCTGCCTCACCAGAGCCTTGGGATTTCTCTTTTTTTTTTTTTTTTTTTTCTTAAACGGTCTGGCTTCATCTGATCAAATATGGGTTCACATAATCCATTTTCTCTATTTAGTGTTAAGGGCATCAGCCAATATTATAAGGATATAGCTAGTAATTTTTTTCCTTAGCCAACTCAATATGAGGGAACATCAGAACATATTTTATTTACATGCACTATACAATAGATGTGAATTCAAAGACTATTCTAGGTCATGTCTGAGGAGATAATAAGCTTGTGGAGAGAGATGGAAAGTGGTGCAGAAGTGCTGTCTTTCCAGAGTACCAGGCTTGAACTCCAGATGAATTTTCACAGGTGTTTTTTAGTGTTGTAACTTTAAAATCATCCTCGAGGAGGTAATCCTTAGCCAGGTAATTCTGCTGCTGCCATGGACCCAACCTGTGTCAAGCACAAGTTAATGGTAATGTAGAAAACCAGCAAGGACTTATAACCTCAATGAAATTCCTGTTAGCATCTGTGCAGGAGCACACGTCTGTGGGGAAATCTTATCTCTTATTCTTGCTGGACAAGAACAATTCAGACCCAGCTGCGTACGATGTATTTAAGTGCTCTGCAGAACATGTAAAGCACAAAAATTACATGACAGGAAGAATGGGCGATATGGAAAGATGGAGAAGATTGAAAAATCAGATAGTATTTTCTTAGAAAAAGTGTGCCTCTGGCTTTATGTGGGCTGTGATTGTGCAGTTTCACACATCTCAAGAGAAATCACTCTTGAGGTTAAGAAAAATATCAGTGGGAAAGGTAATGGAGTTTGGAGGTAAAAGAGCTACAATTCTGAAAGTGTAGGTTATTTTTTCACAGGAGAGCAGGATACCAATCTGAGAAGTCCAAGCTGATCATACAGCGGCTTTGAGTGGTAACAAGAAAGCTAAGCCCATCAAAAAGGAATGAATTAAATGCTGGGAGAATAAAGGAGTCCAGTGTAGTTTAGAAAATCACCATCTGGTATTTCCAGTGCAAAAAACTCTGCCATTTTCACGAATCAAGAAGAAAAAGGGCAAGGGCGGGGGGGGGGGGGGGTGGGGGGGGGGGGGGGGGGTGTCATTTCATGTAACACAATGTATTTAGATAACTATTAGCTATTATTTTTATCCAGACAAAAAAAAAAAAAAAAAAAAGTACATGTTCAGAACAAAGCTGATGCTAGACACAAAATACACAATAATACTGTAGGTATGCATGTTGCTTTCCATTCCTCTAGAGGGTATGATTGTACTCTTATGGTATTGAGTTTGAAAGGGCCTGGATTCTCTCAGCTCCTACTGAGGTTAGTGAAAAAATCTGAGCATTCAACAGCTCTGAAAAAGCAAATGTTTGTGCTAAAGATGGAGAGTCATTTTCATCATTGCAAAAGCATTTGAATTGTGGTCTTGTATGCACCCTTCGGGAAATTTCTTTTCCCACATTTTTCCTCTATTTTCTCCATATGAAAGTGTGCAGAAGGAAATCTGCCATTGTCTTCTGGTTTGATGATTCTTTAGGTAGTAATGGGAATTCAGAATCATCATCAAAAATAAGACCATTAATGGTTAACATCCATTTAACATCTATGTCTATCCATAGGCTTCAATGTTTGTAAGAGAGCAAAAAGAGATGTGTAAGAAGGCCATGTCAGAGAAACAAGCTTTGTAACGCTACCTTTTCCATGCAAGTTGCATGGTGATGGTGAGCATGGGAGCTGGAGATGGGTAATAAACTTCCATTTCTTAATTTATTGAAGAAACTTCACCTTTTGATGTGCATTGATATCCTAGTCTGTTCTTGGTCAGAATTATTTTTTATTTTATTTTTATTCACAGCATATTACAGAAGAGCTTGTCACAAAGATCTGCACAGTTAATTGCAAAAATGTTCTGAATATTTCCATTCCAATACAACACTTCTAATTTTACAATTTAATAGAAAATTTGAAATTTTGAAAAGTTAATTTTTGTCAGTATTCGCTGGAGAATCTTGGATCTCTGAATATGAAACTATTCAGAAAAAAGCTGAATACAAGTGAATGGGATTATTTTTTTTTTTACTTAGAATCATTCACCTTTTTTTAAAGTCTGAAACCAATAAGTTAATAAAAATTTCCAAAAACTCAAATACTCAAATTATGTGAGTTCACTAGAAATGAATTTTCCACAATAAAGCTGATTCTGGGTCTTACTTTAAGATGTCAAATAGTTCATAAATGCCAAATATGAAAAATTATTTCTGTAAAAAAGGATTTTACAGTAAAAATCATCTTGGGGTTATTTTCTTAAGTTGCTACATCATGCCAAAATACAGTTATGTCTAAGAAGTATGCTAGGAAGCAGGAAAAGTACTCCCTTGGTTTCCTGGCGCTTTTTTCACTTCTTATTCTGTCCTTTTCAAAAGTTTGCTATTTTCTGTGAGCATCTGCTTAAGCTTAGGCAGGAACAGAGCTTCTTTAAAACAGTTTTCTGCTTCAGCAGCAGCTGTATATTGTTTCAAGAGAAGTTACCATGATTCGTAATACAAATTAAGGTTCTCAAGGACTTACAGTGGCCATGGGAGAACTGCAGTCTTTCCATACCTGTGAGATTTTGAAGCTGTTTATCATGTTGTTCATTAATATAAGGATGCAGCATGCACTTCTTAGAAAGAAAAAACTCTGTTATCTTGCAAATTTTTGGTTAGAATCTTGAACAGAAGTCATCTGGAGATGCTTCTGAAAAAAAAGGTAACAAAGCAAGCCCAATATAGACTTACAATGCGAAGTATTTGGATATAGAAATTCAAATTATTCTCTATCAGAAAACCTCTTATATTAAACTAAGGCCCTGCCAACTCTCATGCCCTGAATGTGAGATTCATCCATTGGTGTCTACAGCCACCTGCCCCACTACAGAATATACATCTTATATATTTACATGCCTGGCCTACCTGAGAGCCATGTACCTTGGTCTAATCATGATTGAATTAGGTTATGTCAAACAAGAGTCTATACCAAATAATATTGTATGCCGATCAAGTATTTTACGAGATATCTGGTTCTTGTTTGTAACAAAGACTGGGAGTTTAAGACACCCCTTCTCTGAGATATGAAGCAGGATCATATACATGATGTTTCTTCAGGAAAAAGGAAGAGCTTTGCCTCTGAAAAAAAAAATCTTGAGACTGCATCGTGTCAACAATTTACTGAAAGGTCAAATAAATAATGTGGGAGTATGTATATATAACAAAAGCTGACTAGAAAAAGGCCTCTCTTACAGAAACAATGTTCACCCATGAAGTGTCCTGCTGGCGTGGAGCATCTATCTTGAGAGATCAATATTGCTGTAAAGTTCATCAAGATAAAAACCCACCTGAAACATTTCCTTTTGCACTTTATTTAACATCTGTAGTCCTCTGTATGCTGTTTCTCTCACACAGGTGTGTTTATACAGATAGAATTTATCATAAGTAGAGAGGACGTTAAGTGCAACCGGAATAAATCTGGGTTACCTTTTAATGGGAATTAAATGAATAAATAATTTAAATAGAAAACCCTTCTGAAGTTTTCTTTTAAATCCATTGGGCAAGGTGTTGCTGATATGATGCAGAGGCTGTAAATTCTTTGAGTTAATGTTTTCTGATATAGGCAGAAGTGCCCATCAGCTGATAATTTGCAAGATGTGCACGTTCCCAGGTATTGCTGTTCGAGACTCTACTTAGTGAGTCTTAAGGGAAGATGGGAAGTAGACACACCCCACCAGTGTTTAATCGCCACCCACTAGCCACCACAGCAGCCTTTGTCAAGAAGAAGTCGGGGGTGTTCTTTTTGTTTGGGGTTGGTTTTTTTCTGAAGTTGTCGCACTCTGTCAAGGAGGACGGGAAAGTCCTTGGAGAAGTTGCTCTGTACACTCCTGCGTGTTGTGATAATCTCTCAAATACAGATCAGGGACAATGGAGACTGAGAAGTTTTGACACATTCTTCATCTATAATGCATGGGAAAGCAAGAGGAGGCCTGTGGCTCAATGTCACCTCCCACATGAAAATAATGTTAATGCCTGAATGGGAGGCTTGGATGCTGCAGTTAAACCAATCAATGACATTCAAATACAGCAGATTCAGACAAAAGAAAAAAAAAAAAAAAAAAGAGCTAATGCCTCTAAAAATGGCCTCGTTTGCCGTAATTAACAAATTCAACAAAATGGCACTTGAGCAACTGTGAAATGCAGCAGCAAGATAGATTTTGGACTTATAGCAAGTGTTTCAGTTCCCTTGATTCTTGCACATCCAGGTAGAACCAATATATACAGAAGCACAAGAAACAATGTAGTCTGAGTGGGACATAGAAATAGCAGAAATAAAGACATATACCTTACAGGAGAGACTCCATATCATTTCCTACACTGGCTAACACTACTTCAGCTACAGCACCGTGCATCAGCTGAGCTGCAGATTTTATTTCCACTTCTCACAATTTTTTATATAAAACTCCTGCTTCCCAGACATGACCTGATGTGGAAACCTTACAACAGCCTTCATGGTAACAGTAAGTGAGGACAGAGGAGAGGGAGTAGTTAACAAAGGAGATAGGAAGAAGTTTTAACTGGGTGCTGATTGTTCTTTTAGTAGAAATTAGTTCATCGTTTTGTTTCAGTTCAGATAATGCCTTCAGTTAAAAAAGGGTTGAAGGAAAGGATGAACCTAACCACAGTATTCTGGATTACTTAGCTAAAAAAAACCCTCACAATTTATTTATCTCTCCATACATCATTTCTTCCTTTTTTTTCCCCTCTATTTTCTTCATTCTTCTATTTACTAGGAAATATCCTGGGTGTCATAAAATACTTCTCTATATGATGATGCTGTTCAAGTATTGAAAATCTATTCCAGGGTGTGTATTCATGGCTCTATTTAATTTTACTTTTGTGAAGTCAATATTATAACTCCTAAGAAAAGTGAATGATGATTTTTCTATCTACTCAATACTTATTATAAAAAGCCTAATCTTTTACTGTTGAGCATTATAATTCTAGTGCAGCATAACCTCTAACATCTGGGGTGGTATTAATGAGAGCAAGTTTCACAGAAAAATATAAATAGTTATTTCATTTTTCAAAATACAGAAGTAGCGAAAGAAAAGAACCATCCTACAGGGAACCACTTATAATACTGATAAATGTTTTAACAGCAGCAAGATAGAAGCTCTAACCCCCTTTGATTGAGAAACATGAATGATAGGCTTGTGGGAGAAATTTAAATTAATGTCTATTTTGGAAGGAAAGAACTCCTAACTTATTTATGTACCAGATATCAAAGGTTAAGTCTATAGACCACTGTTTTGGGCTAAAAAAGTCAGAAAAATGGTTACTTAAACTGTCAAGTTTGTTTGCGCCTGCATACCTCTGGCATGGAAACCTCTAACCTAAAAAGCACAAATGATGGACTTCCCTTATCCCTATGTGCTTGGTTTTCTGTTCGTTCTGTTCTCTTGTTTCACATCTAGTGTGCACACAGCACATACCAGTAACAGCCAATTGTATTCATTGTCATCTTCTGCTGCTTGCAGGAGAGCAGCAGCATACTGCCATGCCAGGCATCGTACAAGCAAACAGCCAGCAACTGGGTATGCCCCTAAAACCTGCCAGCTTTGTTGGCTCTCTGTAAATTGTAACCCATCACATACCACGGCTGCAGCCTAAAGAGAGGGAGAAGGTGGAACGGACATTATTTTACAATTTTGTTTGGGTTTTCTTTTCACAGAAATATCAGTATCTTATGAATAAAAAGGTTCTTTGGATTTTTCATTCCTTTTTCTCTAGATATTCTTTGTGTCCTAACAAGTTGCTTCTAATTTTTTCTTTCTTCTTTATAGAGTCTGGTCCACTCTTTAAACAACCTGTATATGTTTGTGTTGAAGAAAGATGATCAGTGATTTTCATGAGGTGGTTACAAGTATAAAAATATTAGTCTAAAGGCACCTATGCTTCTAGAATGCACCTTTATCACTTAGTAGTTCTTTGACAATATAGAAGAACCAAAATGAATGCTTTCTGTATGAGACGTCACAGAGGATGAAGCCCTAATTCTTTGGAAGTGGATGATTTTTGCTGCCTCTTAACTGGGATTTTCAAAACCTGTTTGCCAGGTCCGCATGGTCTGAAAGCACACAGGGGGACTCCCACCTTGGGTGAGAGTTGACAGACAGTTAACTGCCAGACCCACGCCAGCTCGACTTGAGTGCTTGCAGGAATGTGTTGACCTTGCAAGAGTCTACCATTACAGCAGATGGGAGATGCCAGCTGAAAAAGCAATGGAAATGACTACATGAGTGGAAGAAATACTGAAGGCAATTTGAGGTAGAATCTTTGGAAAATATTTATTCATTAAATATGACTTGATAGGATACACGGGAAAAGGAAAAGGATAAAAAGAAAAAAAGAAAAAGGAAAAGAGAAAAAGAAAAAGAAAAAAGGGAAAAGAAAAAAGAAAAAGGAAGAAAAGGAGGATGGGAGGGGGAGAGGAGGGGGAGAGGAGAGGGAGAGGAGAGGAGAGGAGAGGAGAGGAGAGGAGAGGAGAGGAGAGGAGAGGAGAGGAGAGGAGAGGAGAGGAGAGGAGAGGAGAGGAGAGGAGAGGAGAGGAGAGGAGAGGAGAGGAGAGGAGAGGAGAGGAGAGGAGAGGAGAGGAGAGGAGAGGAGAGGAGAGGAGAGGAGAGGAGAGGAGAGGAGAGGAGAGGAGAGGAGAGGAGAGGAGAGGAGAGGAGAGGAGAGGAGAGGAGAGGAGAGGAGAGGAGAGGAGAGGAGAGGAGGGGAGGGGAGGGGAGAGGAGGGAAGAGGAGGGGAGGAGAAATGTCATAATCAGTGTAGCTATACAATGCACTACTGAAACTTTTCTACAATGCCGTGATGGTTTTAGTCACCCCATGTTCAAGAAAGATAAATTGCAAGTGGAAGCACAGGGAAGCACTATTATGAACACGTGAAAGACAATGTTAAAAAGTTTTATTTTGTTCACTTAGTAAGGAAAAGGCTGATAAAAGTTAATAGTAAAGTGTTTGCTATGTGAAGAACCATCTGAAGCATAGCTATCACAGAGAAACAAAAACTGTTCATGCAGCACAGGACATAGAGGAACAAGAGCAGCAAAGAAGGTCATGAGTATCTTACTGATGGAAATCAGATTTCCTAGCATCCAGATTTGGCCCTTCCAACTCCAGCAGCAGGAGCAAAGAAACAGCCACAATATGAATCTTGATCAGTTAACACAAAGGGAGAGCCTTTATCACAAGCTGTTACATCATTTTCTCACAGGTAGAATCTCCTGTCTCAGTAACAAGTTCATACTTTACGGGTTTTTTAGCTTTTTTTAACGTCTACTGTTTATGTTCATTTCACCTTTCTGCTCCCCTGCCCCAGATATTTAAAGTGACTCTATAACCATAATAGAAAGCATCTCATGAAGAATTAGAAGTGGACTACCCATTCATGCCTTTCTATCCTACTCTCCTTTCCAGCCTAGGAAGAACTAATGTGTTTAGTGAGGGTGCCAAGTTTTGTGTGGGTAAATGAGAAATAAGGTGGGGGTCATAGAGACACCAAGCCCAAGTTTCCTAAAATTTCTGAACATTTATGCAACTTTAATTTATCATTTATTTTAAGCTACAACCTCTCATCCAAATATAATTTGAACAGGTATTTGAGATGAGGTTGGCAGCTTGAATTTTCAGCTTGTGTAAGTATTCATTATGAGCCCTGGGGTTGGGGAGTGGGGGAATTGACCCCACTGGACATAAAAAGAAGCTTGAAAAGGAAAACTCTAGAAATTTCCCAACAAGCGTCCACCAAGTAAATGCATGTATTTATTTGTTTGACATACTGACAAATATGTTCCTGTGCAATGAAATAGATTTGTGGCCAGCTACAATTGCAGATAGAGTTGAAGTTCTCCCTGTGCATTTGTTTGTTTATTTACCTTTCAGAAGAATTGGTCAATAAGATTTGTTCAGAAGGAATAAAAGGCACCCAGTAAATCCATTCTTGGAGGGATTTGTCAACATAATTTGCTCATCTTGTTACTTTCAGCCCTTCTGTTACAGAACTTTCCATGGTTATTAATTGAGAGGCTAAATTGTTTATCCCTGATTGTTCAAAAAAGTTCAAGTAGTTAAAAAAATGTATTGGGGTAATTTGTGACCATCAGCTTCCTGAACCCTAAGAACTGCTATCATTTTACCAAGCTAGGGGCATTTTCCATTTGCTGGTCCTTTTGATCAAGATGTATTTCTCCAAATGAGGACCATGCCTGCCCAAACTGGAACAGACAATGACCCTGTATATTCAATTATTCCCAAACAAATCTTAAGATAAAACAGCTGTATAATCTATACAGAGAAAGAATGAAGCATATGAGCAATTCCAAAACCCTGTGTATACCAAATGAGGGATTTAGTTTTATTCACTGCTTTTTAAGACAAGGCAGGATGATCTTTGAACTAAGTGTGAAATTTTATTAAATTAATCAAAAAGATTCCTAGCTCATGATGGGCTGAGATAGCCCAAGAAAGGTACAGGCTGGAGGCTCTAGGAGGTCTGAAACACCATGTAAAGCAATCTATTTGTTATTCCCATTCTTTATGTTGTGAAGGCTCAAGGAAAGGCCTTGAACCGCACACCCAGCTCTCTTCAAATGCTCATCCCACCAAAATTAAGGCAAACCAACGTCCCAGCCTGACCATGCTAATTGTTGCCTACTTTAACATTTTCCAAAACAAAACCAATGTAATTTGACCAAGTTAGTTCATAGAGTCCCAGATGATTTGTAACAGCTTTTCCCAAGCACTGCTCCAACCACCGTCTTCCTTTTTGAGGGGCACAGTGACTCCTGTAAATTAGGTTTTCAAGGCATTGAACAGACCTTTCAGGATCTGCCAGTTCTGCTCTTTTGCTTGGTCCTCAACATATAGAAAAGGTACCACTCCATGCCCTCACAGACATTTCTGCTCAGAGGTGAGAGTGACAGACTTCTAACCAAGGCTTCAGTGAAGGATGATAGAAACCTGAGATATAAGTAGGGATTTCTCAACATACCAGCAGGTTTTCCTCATCAGCAAGTCTGACACTCCAGCATTTTAATAAAAGCACTTTTGCTAACTCAGTATCTTTATCTCTTGAATTTAAATGTGCATGCTTGGCTCATTTCTCTTTTTTCCTCACATCCATTATCAAAATTTGTTAGATAAACCATTGGCTGGAAAATACGTATAAATTAAGACTGAACTTTGTGTTGTTTTGTGGACCATGTTCTGTTCTAGGTTATTCCATGAAGCCTGGCTAGTTTGACAGAGCTGTGCTGTTGCAAGAGCAGGGTATAGGCTCTGCTGCTCCCAGGCAATATGGCAAATCCTTACCTTCAACCTTTTTGCTTTAGGTAAATTCCATGCATATAACCAAAAGCCTGTGGTTGACAGGTTTCAATACTTCTCCATTAATGACTGATCTGTCATTAATACATTTTTAAAAATCATTAGCATAGCAAAACTATCTCACCAGGTGGGATTTTATTCTTTGTTCCCAACAATGCAGATAAATAGTTTATTACTTGGGCAATCCACATTGCTTTTTTTTTTTTTTTTTTTTTTCCCCACTCTATTCGCAAGGTAGACAAGGCAATACCTCAGTTAGGACTCCCACCTGGGGCTTCATCTTGAACCAAAGCTTTAGGCATCTGTGAAGCAAGGTATCTGTGAACTTTACATATGGCTGAAATGTGGGTGTTTATACACTTGAAAGTCTTTTGTGATTTTGGGGATGTTACTTGTGTGTAAAATAGGACTTCAGATGCTTTTCCAGATTTGGGCCTTACAGAGTACTGGAATGTGCAAGCTACAGTAAAAAAAATAATAATAATTAATTAATTCAATTGCTGTAAAACCATACAATTTTCTAAAGCAGTACTTATGGAAATGTAGGTCACCTAGCAATTAGCCATCATTACACAAGAAGATACCAAAACACGTGCAAGGCTGTTTCAGGGAATTTGAGAGAAAGAGCTGAGTTGTTGAAGTGGTGAGCTCAGGCAATAATCACGCACCTAGATTAGCAGTCCTTTGGTTTTCATACAAAGAAACCAAGTTGTTCTCCTGCACTACTCTCTTTCTTTCACATAATTGTTCTGTACACATTCTCATACTTTAGCGCTAATTTCAGCTAGCATGGCCCCAAAAAGACTTTTTTTCATCTAGAACCAAAATGTTTTACTACATAAGTCCTCAGTAGAGCAAATTAGGGATTTTTGCAATATCTTATGTTTTCACTCATTTTTTGAAGTTCAGAACAGAAAAATTGGATCAGTTCTTAAGCTTCTGCGTATGTGTTGAGTGAACAGTCTAAAGCAAGACTGTATAATATATTGTACAAGTTACTTTTTAAATACAATTTACTATGCATCATAAATACAGTAAAACTCCTACTATATAAATTTATACCTCAAGATTATATAAGAAACCAGCTGGATAAATCACTATATCTTCAAATAGTATGCATGAAGGCTATGCATAATAATGAAGAGGTTATATATTGTTTCAACAGAAGGCAAAATTATTTAACTGTTTCACTTCTGTGGTACCAACATAAAGGAAATCTCAATAAAATGCATGTGCCATTTAAGAAATTTGGTATATTTCTAATGCTGATGCATGACCCATCCACTGCTTTTGCAGAGAATGGAAAGACAAGTTTTAAATCCTTGTTCCTGTCATGCAATTTTTGCAAAAAAGAACTTACACATATTCACTTAATATGCAGTCTTATATGTAGCATCTGCAAGTATTCTGCTTCAGAGATATAAAACAGGCAGACCTCAATCCTCATCTGGTGCACCAAGCATGGACAGTGGTGAAGAAGCGTAGCTGTAGAAATCGGGCAGCTATTTTCCTTTGGTGTGTGTATTGCCCAGTGATAAAAAATATAGGTTCACCAGTTATTTGGGGAGGGAGGGGGGGAGCACATTTTGAACTTAAATCATCATGCCTTTTTACTAAGTTCTGGCTTTTCCAGTTGGAAGGCATTGAAACGTAGACGTCTTAAACAAATTTTCTCCCCATTTGTTTTTACTTTTTTGCTTTTCTTCTCTGTTTCACTTTGTGACGTCATGTTTGCCAACTCCAAGGCAGAGGAGGGTAGTTTGGCTGATGCAGTGATGCAGAGATCCTGCCCTGTGCTCGCAGGTAGCTGCAGCAGGCAGAGGGAAAGAGCATTTGTTCTGAGCTATGCTTCAATCATGGCTCAACTTCTTTCAGGCTGTTGACCCAAAATGAGATATGACTGCCAGCTAAACCATTGTTTTCCATTCTTTTCCCATGAAAAACAAGTATTTTTCAGCATTAAGATAAATGAATAGTAAAGATAGTATTGTGCTTACCTGCATAGGGTATTTCACACTGTTAAAGCCCATTGTTTCAGGCTATCAGTAGATTCATTCAGCTTCATAAGTTCATATCTAAGTGATGTTGTAAAAGTGACTTTATGTGGTGGAAGAGGAACCATGACCAGATGAGAAAAAAGGCAAAAACTGTCAGCAATACTAAAACTAATCAGTTTCTTGGTTTGAAATTATAATATTAGTAATTTAAAATATCATAAATATTATAATAAGTCCTTGTTATTTAACTGGGGGCTCAAAACTAGCAACATTTGAAATGACAGAGGTGTTTGTAATTAGTATGAAGCCAGTGCCATCTCCTTGAGCTGAATATCACATAAAGGACATCTGTCATAACACATATTCAGTAATAAATCTCTCCTGGTCATCACAGAATGAAAATGGCAGTGACATAAGGACATCTATGTTTTGGGGTCAGTGATAACAATATTTTTAATCCATAGATCTGAAAAATGAAGAAAACATCCTAGACAAAAGAGAATTCTTGTGCCTTGTTCTTTGGGTTTGAACCAGAAGGTCAGTTGGCAGCCGGCCAAATCACAGGTCTGACAGTTATAAAAATCAATCCCATCTATATAGTTAGCTCTAGGCTTATCAGTCCTAACTGTGGTACAGGCCTCAGAACACAGAGAGAGGTCTCACACCTGAGTAATTAAAGGCTTTCCTCTGGTTTTACTTCGCCTGACCATCAGCAGCAAGCTTGAGAGCCCTTCCTCGAAATCATGGGCTGTAGTGGCTTTTGAACTGCCACTGAAAATGTCAGAGTAGTCAACAACTGCAGCTTTTGAGGTCTGAGAGGCTTTTAGGGCAAATGATGCTTTGTGCAGGAATCTTTTCCATAGCACAGAGCTACACAAAAAGGAGTGGCATACTAAATACGCAGCAGTGCCAGCAGGACTCAACAGCTCCAGCTGTGGGCGAGCTAGACCAAAATGCGCTTTTTAAACATCAGTTCGTAGTTCTGATTAGGCTGAGAGCTCAGATACAGGGTTTCAGTTACACTTTGGCTGAAAAAGGTTAAACACGGACCTGTTCAGCTCAACAGGTATTAGAGTGATAAATTGAACACTTGCAGCTGGCCTGCACATGTGCAGCAAAGCAGAGGCACGGGACCTGCCAACCATGCCCAGTAGAACCAAACATGTGTGGTAAGTTCAGCATGGGACAGGACAAACCAGCAGCCCACATGCAGCAAGGAACACACTGAGTTTTTACTGTGCAGATACATCCGTTCTGTGCACACACAGCAACATTTTATCCAGGATATCCAGAGATCGAGCATCCTGGTGTACCGCTGCCCTGTGCAGCAGCATTGCAAAAGGCCAAAAGTTTGCCCATGAAAAACAGAGCTACCAATGACTTTTAGGTGGAGTTGCACACAGATAGCACACGTATGCAAATACGTGCTGTATGTGTAATTCCTTTTGGAGCTGACAAAATATACTGAACACATGCTGCAACTTTAAAAGAAGAAAAAAACCACACCCCCGAAAAAACACCCTGTAATTCTTTTAACACTACCTGGAGTATTAAAAAAAAGTGGCCTTTTCAGTGAAAGTGAGTACTGCAAATATTAATTTGTAATGAAGGCTTGGTAAAGCTACCCAGCCATCATTTTCTGTGTTCTGATCTAGCTTGCTTTCTTATGAAATACATCCAGAACAGTTTTCTCCGTAATTTCTAAGATATTTTTTTTCTAAAGCAGTTTAGAGTTCATTATTGATTAGTCATCTCCATAACAAATGTTGCCACTGTGTACCTCTGAGTACAGTTTCACCCCAGACCATTGATTCAGTCAGACTGAAGGCTCACAGAAACCTTATTTTCAAAATAATATCTTTTCCTGTCACATTATTCTACCATTTGTCTGTCTGTCATATTCTGCCATATGACTGTCCATAAAACGCTAGGAAATCTTGGAGAATCTGGAATTTCAACTAATGATACTGAAAAAATTGCCAAGTATACTTTCTTTCCTTGGAGTACCTAACTTGGAAATGCTGAGTTGTGCATAGTCACGGTGATTATATTGAATTTATAACTGTTAATGTTTTGATTTCGCTGCTAGTAAGCCAAGGTACAGTGCTTTGACTATCTCCGGTCCAGTAAAGAAATGCAACACAAAACCTGATTGGCCTTGCAAGAAATGGAAAGAGTTCAAAACAAAAACCCAGAAGGCTCCCTCACATTGTATAACAGCAATGTGTTTTCTGTCTCAATTGAACTTGGACTAAACCATGATTTATTCTGAGGAACAAGCTACAGATAAGTAAAAAAGTCATCTGGAAACCTTCCTCCCCAAATGGTGACTTTCTGGAAGGTCCTTCCTTTAGAAGCAATTTCTGGAAAATTTCTTGATTAATAAGAGCCTGCAAATAAACTTTAAAATGATGGCTTTGTTATTGCTTTGGCACAATATGTTAACAACACGGCGAGCTCTGCCAAACTGTGAGCTCTCTTTCAGGCGGATTATGTCCTTGTTTACATATCCAGCTGCACTGGGGACGTGTCCGTGGTGGTGCTTCAACAATGTCCCCAGTGGGGGTGCCCATTAGGGGAGGGTATACTCACTGCCATTTACTTTGTTTAAACCGAGTGAGAATGCACAGCGGTCCTCTGATCTTGGAGGGAAAAGTGTTGGAAACCTGCACTTTCTGAATCCTGTTTGGGTTTGTTTAATGGGGATGTTTGGACTGCTCAAAAAAATTGCCATCCGCGAGACTGCATGGTGAAACCAGTTCAAAGTGTTTCACGCAGTCTGTATGGAAGTGAGCATAAAGCACCCAGCTAAGTGTCGTATTGTAAAGCCATTTACGCTATGCTCCTAAATAAAGATTACATAGGTGAGTAAAAGTTTATAGCATACTCTTCTTAACTAGGCATGGGTCGTCTCTTTGTTGTGTTTCTGCTTGCTTTTGGAAGAGGTCGGGCTGAAGGCACATGTTTGTGCATGTGCCCTCCTGGACCGTTCCAGTTCCTTCATGATAATGTGGACAGCAAATACCTAAATGAAACATTCATGGGGTTTTTTTCCTGCATGCACATAATTTATATTTAAGGAAAGCAGATAAGTGGTTAAAAGAAGGGCGATCAAATCAGTAACTCTACTACAGAAATATGATAATTTTACAGTACTGTGCCTATAAACTGTTACTGCTTTCATTTTTCAGTTCTTTACAGTTTTCTACTCTTGAATATGAAAATTTGTAACAGTGAACTTCATTATGCAGCAGGCTGAAAATTACTAAGCCAGGGTTACGGTTCAAAAACAGTGCAGCTGAAATGAAGAATTCCCTAGGAAAAAACAGGGATTTTGTATCCTCCAGTAGGTGTTCAAATGTGTTTAGATTGTTTTTCCTTTTCAAATGTCTGGGTCTGCTTCTTGCCAGTACACATGAAAAGCTGAGATGATTAAGTTGTTTAGGTGAAACAGTGAATTACTCCAGAGGCACAGATGTACTCAGTTCCCAACTAAACAATGGTGAAACACTATTATTATTTTTTTTTATGTTCATGAACATCATTGTCAGCAGCAGACTTGGGATGAAATCCCGGCTTCAATGAAGCAAACAGCAGGTCACCCACTGACTTCAGCAGATTCTCCTTTCCCCAGTTCTCCCTTCTGCAATCATTTAACAGCGTACCGTTAAGGCTTGGCTCAAAAACACTTCCTCACCCCAACTGCTCTATCAAACCACTTGTAGCTCCAATGATTATAAAAGTTTCTTTCTTTCTGGTCTACATGGAACTCACAAAAATGAAAAGAAAAAAGGACAGGGTTTTTTTTAATTGTCCCCAAGAGATACGTTTCTTTCTCATAAGCATACTGGGTATTTGCCAATATCTTTCTTTTCTAACAAATTATTTACAGCTTAAGTCTGGACTGTTCAACTGTCCCCCTTCATGAGGGAGACAGCCTAATGTCAGAGGAGTGCCAGGCCTCAAACAGCAAGTCATCAGGAAGACCAGCACCATCTCTCAAGCAGAACTAGGGAGCGACGAATGTCTGTGGCTCCTGGAAAGTGCGTGGGGGGAGTCAGAAGGTGAGAACGATGCAGGCTCGTGTCTATAGGGACTCTGCAAAGGAGCGGCCTTCATCTTAAGCCATTCACTGTCCTTTCCAAACAACACCAGAAATCCCTGCAAGCATCAAGTTTGCTTGTAAAGATCTTTTGCTCTTTACATGGATTTCTTGATGTGTCCCATACTGTGTTTTGCATTACAGAACTACTCATGCACAGAGAATCAAATTCTTTTCCAGACCTGTGGACATTCCTGGCAATTTTTGTAAAAAGTTTAGGGCTGGTTTCTGCTCTTGCTGCCTGTACAGAAGGCTTGGGATACAGACTGCAGACACATAGGATATCCTCTCCTAGTGAATTAACAATTAGATTATTGTTTCTCTCAGTGTGAATGATTAGTATCCTCTGTTTTCCATGAGAGAATATCCTAATTCTAGCTTGAAGGTCAGGTAGAAAAGCATTTTCCTTCATTTTGGCATGAGGTTTCAAGTTTCTTCGTGGAGTACAAAGAAAGGATGCACAAAAAAAGATTCCTAGGTCCAGTTTTAACTAGGAAAGCATTCATCTTTTCAGTACAAGAAAGATAGGCCCACAAATCTTGGGTTTATATTCAAAAGGTGAATCAGCTGGTGGTGATGATACAGTGATGGTGATGTTGCCTAAGGTCAAAGCTGGCAGAAGATAACAGAAGAGTGGTTGAAAGGTGAAGAAGCCTGCTCAGGCTGAGGCAGTGACCAAACCATTGGCCTTCTTCAAGAGCTAACTAACATCATTACTGACTTATGAAAGACAGAAAGTAAAAACCCTATCAGCCAGGGACTGAGGGCTGTTGCTTCCAGCCTTTTAACAGCAGTGGCTGTTCCATAGTCGCTCCCTGTCCACGTGAACCCTCCCCTTAGCCTCTGGGATTTCATGTAGCTCTCCAGCCCCACCAGAGTTGCTGGTCAGTCTGGTGAGCCCAGGGGGGCCTGGCTGGCTTTGCCCAGGAGTCTGGGCATGTTTCAGCCCTTTGTTGCTCAGAACCAGGGTTCCAGCAGAAGTTATTTTTGTGACTGGCCCTTGGGAAGCTCTTACCTCACCAGTTCACTGACTGCATAAGAGCTGTTGTAGGATTATTCCCCCAGGTAGTGGATATGGCTCATTTCTCAGTCTGAATTTAAACACCAGTGGTATAAAGGATCTTTCAATATTTGCCAGGTTGAAGGGCAAGCCATCAGTTAGTCTATATCACAGGATGGACCTTTATGAAACCCAGCTACCAGCAGACAACCATCTTGGTAAATGAGTGCTAAGCCTTCCTCATTGACTATAATCTCACTCAGCTGGACTGACAAAAAGCTATAATTGTGTGACTCCTACAGCTTCTGAGAGGAGCTAGGCTTCTCCTGCCCCTGGTCAAGGTGACAAGCAGAGGTCTGAGCAGGATGCCTGAGGACTGATGGTTCAGGGCAACATCAACAGCTCTGACTTTTGCAGGTTGTCCACCATGGCCAGGAGTAAGGATCACCTATATGCCTGACTGCAGTAGTGTAAGACATGTTTAATATTGACAGGCTTGTTTCAGAATAGAAGCGTCCTTGCAAATCCCTTAGGATTCTGCTGATGTTTTATGAGCTCAAGTTCTCACAGGCAGAAAAAAAAAATGTAGAAAACAAGGTAATTTAGAGATTAATTGCTAATAGTGTGATACTTGACAGTAGCAAATAAATAGTTTGCTTTATATCTCCCTGCTTGCCTCACTAACTACACAAATACAAGGAAACCTTCTAATAATGTGTAATATCTGGGGAGATGGCATTTTACTGGGATTGCACAGCTCAGCTAAACCCAGGCTTTCTCTTCAATACTCAACATCTCTGCTGTCTCTCCTGATTGCAAAGGGTAAACTCATTTAAGCAAGAATCCACACACCAAGTATCTTACATTTTATGGCCTTGTGCAGTAGCTCCTGTACCATGTACTGCGTCCTGTGAAGCCCTAGCCAGCCAATCCAACTCACCCTCCAGAGATGTTGCTCCTTTTGCAATTTCAGCCTGCAGGGTGGATGCTAGAAAATACTGTGAACTTCTCTGCAAGTGTGGGACGATAGTCTGCAAACAGATGTGCATATGGAGACAAGAATGTGTACAAAAAAAAAAAAAAAATGCTCTCTGCCCAGAGTCTGAACCCAAGCGATTTTCATAGATTTAAGCTTTCTGGTGATTATGGCCTCAGGCCCCTGTTTGCACTGCTCACATTCACTCATTCTCTGTCCTTAAAAAAAGGCAAAGGGGACCATTCATCCAACACTGACTCACCAGCACAAAGTACTATAATTCACTGGAAACTCTGCCAAGCATTGGTATTTAAAAAAAAAAAAAAAAAGAGTCCAACTGAAAGAAGAAAGTAGAGCCGTGAGCTTCCTTCTCCTATTTGAGTAGGTGCAGAAGTATATGGAGAGAGTTTTAAAATATAAGCAATGCCTCAATGGGAGTTTTAACAGAAAACAGCTTTGATTCTCCTTTATTTGGACCATACTTTTGCCACCAGTATTCCTAGGTGCTTCTCAAAGTGACAGAAGGTGCATGTGGGGATGTGCATGCATTTTCCAGAGGGAAGTGGTTGTCCCTGTTGCCCACAAAGGCAATGCACTGGTACTAACCACAAACATGCTCCCCCAGCTGCCCTGCCAGCTGGAAAAAAAGGTGTTAAGCAGCAGCTGTCAAGCTATGAAGGGAAGGGTGGTTCTTAGACTGGGAGAAATAAAATTTATTAATAAAATCCGAGTGCAAAAAACATCTCTTCCAGGATTCCTAACTCACTTCCTTGAAACTCTTTCAGCATTTTTGGCTCAATCAGATCAAGGTCAATCTATTACTCAGCCACTGCCTACGTGAACTGAACCAAAAGAAAAAAGTAAATTCATTTCTCCAAGCATTGCCAGGAATCCTTCTGGTCAGACTGAGCCTGGGGCAGATGCAGTGGCGTCCCTGATGTCAAGGGAGGGGGAAGGCTGTACCATTTGGGTGGTGCTAATTGGAGTGAGGCAGCCCCCTCTGTGCACCCTGGTAAATATGCTGGCGTCAGTGGAGAGGCTGCTAGCG
Source organism: Falco naumanni (assembly GCF_017639655.2). NCBI lineage: Eukaryota > Metazoa > Chordata > Aves > Falconiformes > Falconidae > Falco > Falco naumanni. The sequence continues at coordinate 6,768,759 of NC_054080.1, forward strand.
GCTGAGTTTGCACACCAAGGCCCTGGTTTTGGCAGGTACCCTCTATTGCAAATATTAGTAGTTAAGCACCTAACTGCTCAATTGCATGTATAATTCAGGCAGGTGCATGTATAATTCAGGAAGTTTGCTATCCAAGAGACTTCTAATTTTTGTTCCCTGTGGTGTTCATGAGCACAAAATTATGGACACTTTTTTATTTTTGGTGCTGAAAAATGTGCTGCAAGGAAACGATGTTGGGATGAAGCCCATCTGAAAATCTGTTCCCCAGTGTTTCGGTATACAAATGTAGATGTTAATGTAGTGCTCTGTTTTCAAACCTTGGAGCCTGATTCACTACTGCATTACACCAATATGAAATCAATCACGCTGTGCTGATACACAACTGGATTAACCCGGAGGTGAATGAAGCTTATTGTTTGCAATTGCCACTTGCCAAAGCAAAAACTATCCATTAAGAAAAAAATATCCTTACCCCTATATGGAAATTTGGAATTTTTAATGGCTAAAATGTGAATAAGAAAGTTAGACTGCATTTCTATATCCTTTTGTTTTTACAGTATAAAATTTCCAGAATATGACCAAGAATATATACAAGTCCTAGCCAGGTCATAATTTAGCATAAAATAAAACAAGACATTTAATCCTGGGGAAAAAAAATGAGAATGGTAGAACTATCAAACTATGTGTGCAATTTCCTTGTGCTCAAATTGCATTTTCTCCCTTCAGTGTTATACGGAACAGGGTCTTGCCCTCTAGATTAGAGACTTTTGCATTAGAGGAAACTAGGTTATGTCTTCCACTGTCAGAGATAGAAATTATGAGCTGGAGTGCATTTTAGCCAGTCACTCTGAAAAATGTTAGCCCAAGGGGGTAATAATTAGAACTGTTTTTGTCAGGTGACTGCATTTTAAGCAGTGATGTGTCTAAGAATCTAGCTGAGGGGTTTAATATAAATATAAGGTGGGGGGGGGGGGGGGTTTCAGTCAGCACTGTTGCCGGGATTTTTTTCTTTCAGTTTTTTTTTTTAAAAGTAAGCACTTTTCAGAAATTATCTACTAAAATGTAATACTGCTTAGCATTATGGTGACCTGATAATATTATTTCCTTCAGAAACCAATAATTCAGTTCAGTCTGTGAAGTTCATACGTATAGTGATAAACTAGCCCATTATTTCTTATATTCTCAAGCACATATGCATAGAAAATACATGCAAATAAACAATATCTTACAATGTTTCCCCTAAAAATGTAAAATACATCCAATTTAATTTAATGGTCTTAATTCACACTAAGAAAATAAGCCTGAGCAAGAGAAGATACCAAAATTAGTGTCTTAATGATAGGTAGTTCTGCTTTTGTTTTGAGAACTATATTTGTTTCTGTTCATTGTCCCTTGATGAAGGGAGAAGCAGGACCAGATTTTGGGGGAGGGTGGCTGTTCTGGTGCCAAACTAGAGTCTGAAGTGACAAACAAGTACCAAAGTCAGATGTTGTGATCCCGCAGGAGGGATGGGGCTCCTGCTGGGGCAGAGGTGTCCACCCACACAGAGCAATGCTCAGGGCTGAAGGCTCGGCATGCTCATCGCGAAATCCCCCATGCATTGCAGGAAGGACTAGAAACAGCTTCATTTCTTTTATTAAGCATTTACATAAAGACAGAAGTGCTTTAATTGACGGCAAGAGCTTTGTTCTTGTTTTAATAAAACCTCTCAGTCTTTGATTACCAAACTTACTCTTGAATAATTCATTTACTCTCTCTTTTTTTTCCATCTTGTGGGTATTTAAGAAGTTGTGCTGACGTGAAGACAGCTTCTAGCCTGGAACTGCTCTCTGTTAGAGCTAGCAGAGAGGATTTAATGATATTGCTGGCTCCATGCCAGGCTCTAAATATTGCACATTGGTTCTAAAACTGGGATCAGCTCGGAGTCTGGACTGGTGAAAACAAATCTGAAACCGTGGCCCACAGGTTTTTATCATTTGAGAAATTCCAGTCTCATGGGCCCTGCCCTCACGAACTTTATGGCTTCCTCTCACAGATGGGATGGTCAGGTTCCCTAGCTCAGTGTAAAAACATTCATCCGATTCTTTCTCCCCCTGCGCCCCACCCTCCCCCCCCCCCCCCCAAAAAAAAAAAAAGAACTAAATATTAAATAATAATTGCAACATTGCATGGAGTAGGTGTATAGACTGGGTGTCTATATTTCAGCATACCTATTTGACTTTTATGCCCATATAGGCAGGATTCAGATTGTTCCTCAGTGATGTGCACGGGCCAAATCCTTTTTGCATTACTCCTGGGAACAGTCCTATCAGTTTCAATAGCTTTCTTGTTTGCTTAGAATGAACAGGATGTGCCTTTATGTCATTTCTATAGACAGGTAAAGATTTTCTGCGTTACATTTGATATAGTCAATTAATTGCACTCCTACCGTACCTACAAAAGCATGTCTTTTATATCCATTATTTATTTAGCATCAGAGTTATTAATTGTTAATTTCTGAACCATTAGCAAATTAGCAAAACAAACTAAATCTATACCTAAATACTCATATACAATATATGTATTTTTATTATGAAAAATGAGCAAGAAGTTCAGTTCTGGAATTTGTGCAAACTGTTAGTTAGTTTCACATTTTGTTTTTAAATATCTTTGAGCACATTAACAGTATCATACTCCTAAACCTTTATTCACTCAGGTTTATAAATTTGCTTCCTCATATGAAGACATAAAGACAGTTCAAATATGAATGCCTTTCCTTCCTTTCCTCTTTTTTTAAGTAAGTGCTATAATAGACCTACCAAGGTTAATATTTGTCCTTGCACCTTCAATGAATCCATGGTAAGAATGTTTTTTATTGCTCTGCCATAGCTAAAATTGCTTAGTCCATGCTATCTATAAGACACATCATTTTTCAAACGAAAACTTCCAAGTTTCATCAGAAAAGAGCATATCATGCCCAATGCAAAGCAAATGAGTGTTAAAATACAGGGAACGTATGCCAAACTACCTTTAGAGAAATAACCTCACATTTTATAAAAGACGATAAATCTTTTGTTTAGGAAAATATAAAAAACGCCAGTCTGGTTCTCCTGAAAGCTTAAGTATTTTGCTCTGTTAATCCCAAGCAATATTAATTACCTTAATAAATGTGCTCACATGTATATAGATGTTGAAATAGTCTATATTTTGGCCAAGGGATTTTGATGGGAAGTGTTAATTTTATGTAATAGTTGAATGTTGACTTTAAGAAAGGAACAAGGTGGGATGTGCTGGGTTGTAACAGGAGATGGCATCTACAAGAAAAACGAAGAATTCGTCCATTGTTTCAAACCAAGGTATGTGTGTCTATGGCATGCTGATAGAGATCATTCTTTTTGGGGTTTCCAACCTTTATGTCAGTTCATTCTTTGGCACTGGGGTATAACCTATAATTAGTGAAGAGATGCACTGAAGAGTCAAGTCAGCCTTGCTTCGCTGATAGGTTCAATAACAAGCTGATTCTTGAAAGAAATTAGTCATTTTTCTGAAACATTTAGTGGGATTTCTAGCATAATGGTAAGGGTTTCCAAAGCTTGCTCCACAAAGCCATGTCCTCACTGACACTCTCTCTCTGGTGATGGAAGCCAGGGAAGGAGTTTACTGAAAGAGCTACAGCTATGTTCTGGGGAGTTTTCCATCCCAGGACTTCTGCTGTCTTTTACAGATCATATTCCTGGCCCAGGATCATCCAGATGATGTGCCCAATATGAACGAGTTTACAAAATGTGTGTATTTTAGTACATTACAAGAAAGTGTTATTTTGTAATGGCTAGTTATTACCCATGGCTGGAACATCTTTTAAGCATAGTTAAAGCACTATGTAACTTCAGAGAACTTCAAAACAATCAGCATACTTGCAAAACACTTACACTGTAGTTAAGATTATTTCTAAAGGATACATGAAGTGAAACGTTTCGTGGTTCATATGCAATGAGCATCAAGACATGGACAGATAGATGTAGCTAGAGGTGTCACTCCACTTAGGTGGCTGTCGTTGGCTGAGAACTAGAAGTAGTTCCTTCTATATGTCAGCCGGAAGGATAGATGAAGTAACTGTTCCTTATCTACTACAGCAGACCTCAAGTTAACTCATTTTTTTGAGGAGTTCAAGCTGATGCCACTGACTCCATGCTGAACCAAATGAGGAGCATTCACACATCTCTGTACTCTGGGGAATGCCGTCTGCCAGCAAAAGACTACTAGCATGTAGGTTGGGAATCTCCATGTGCTTTGCAAAGGGAATCTGCCTAAATTATCACTGTCAACATTCAAAAGACCACACAGATGTCGTCCTTGTCCCACAGCTCTTTTCTTGCCCCTCTCTATATTGCTGATCAATGATTATGACTTGTCCTGATCACCAGTCTTACCAAAAACTCCTTTATCCTTCCTATCTTTGGTCACTTTGAATCATTGAATCATTTAGGTTGGAAGAGACCTTTAAGATCAACAAGACCAACTGTTAACCCAGGACTGCTGAGTCCATCACAAAACTGCTTCTTCATACCCAACATTATTACTGATACCAGTGTGTCTGCAACACACTTGATTCTTCCCGGATGACTCCAGTTCATTAATAGGAGTCTACAGTGAATACATGTACAAAGTATAACTGGATGAGTGTATCTCATTTTCTGATCACAGCTCAGAGACTGGGGTCTTTCAGTGGGCCCCTCTTGCTGATGTAGAACTTCTGCCCTACAGATCTACCCTATGGCACTGGATAGAGTATAGAAGCTTTAACAGACATCTCTCCTCAGTAACAAAAAGGCTAATTTCAGGCATAGCTTTAACAATAGGTCAGCCTTCAGTTTCAGGAGGTTGTCCTTCCCTTTCATAAAACTAACATTAACTATTGTACATTTGCCTTTCCCCCTCCCCCTGCCCCCCTTCTTTTCACAAGCACATGGAATTGAATGAAGGTTCACATTCTTATTTGTCCAGTTATCATACAAACCTGCTGTTTTCTGATGTACACAACTTGCACAAATTTAAAGAGACACTGTTGAAATGTAATCCCCCTTTAAGGGTTCTTAGGCCTTTATAAATTCAAGGTACGTGCCAAGTCTTTATGTGAGTTTTCTCATAGCAAAGACTTCAGTACACTCTCTGTTAGGAAAAAAACCCAGTAAATAAATAAATGCCCAGATGCTCACAATTAATCCTACCCTAACAACCCGTGTGTGCCCAATTAAAGACATTAGCTAAAGAACAAAGTTGCCTTGTCAAGGTTGTTATGAGAGTGAGTTAAAACCCCATGCTACTATTATGAGAAATGCAGTCATTTGTACATCAGGGGGTGTTAAGCTGGCAAGTGCTTTAGGATCTACTGGGATGAGAGGTGCTGTAATTGAGAAAACACTGAAAAATGAGGCAAATGTGGGATTTGCAAGGAAAAGAGAAGGGATTTGCTTGACGATGTGAAGGGACTGTCATGGATTGGGCCTATAGCAAATAAACAGAAGGTAAAGCAAGAACAAAACCAGTATTATTAAGCAAAAGCACCCTCCTAGTGACTCCTATGAACTTTGTTACCGTTTCCAACACAGAAAATAAAAGAGAAGGCTACCTAGAAAATAATTAAGATTTGACCACCCCAGAAAATGGGCTTTTGCAGGAAAACATTCATATATGAGTCTTCACAGGTTGCATTGCTCTGAACATGTCCCAGATTTCTCACTTCATAGGCAAGCCCCTGGGGAAAAAAAAATAAATAAAAAAAAATAAAATAAATAAAAAAAAAAAAAAACACCACCTATATTTTTACCTGAAGACATGATTCAACAACCAGAAGAAAGGCTTTATCTCAAACAAGTTTGAAGTTTGTGAAAAGTGGAACTAATACATCCTTGTGGTCTTCTGGCCCTTCTCAAACTGACATGTCTCAGCAGTTGGTTTTGTGGGTTCAGTTTCAGGTTTCAACAGAAAGCTACAAAGAATCTCAGATTGTGAACCGATGCTTTTATTACACAGAATGGGTTGATGTGGATTTCATGATGGTTTGTGGTAGCATGGTTTAGGGTGGGTTGTTTTAAAGCCTTTTCAAGAGAAAGGTGTGACCTTGCTTAACTTGCTTTAATCCTGTAGATACTTTGATACCTATGTATTTCTAAGTCCTGGCCTTTCCTAATGCTAACAGTTGTTAGACTTTTGTGAACTCATCTACTTGAAACAGATATCCAAAATATTTGAAAATAAAAAACAGGGAAAAATACAAAAATAATAAAGAAAATGTCACTTTATTGAGCCTTCCCTAATTTGGATGGTGCCTTCTTTACTTCAAACACCTCACATTTACTTGTTCTCATTCATGAGTAAAAGTCCACATCATATACTAAATAAATCAGGACTGACACCTTTCACGTAACTTGTGACTTCTTTACACCTGTTGTTTTTTAACTCCGACCGCCATGACTTCTCAGATCACCATTAAGTAAGATGTAATTGAATGTTATTAAAAGGTCTGAAGGCCATAACCAGTACCTTTGTCTTTTATTTTACACTTAGGAACTGGTCCTTTTTTAGTTTTATGTATGGTACCAATCAAAAACAATCTGCTAGGTTATGCTTATATCCATTGCTAACATTTTAAAGAGTCACGCTCTTCCTACTTTATGTGAGACTGAGTTCCAGCACTATGAGAAGGACAGGATGCTGCCTGCCTTCCCAGTCTAAAGGGAAAAAAAAATTCCAAAATGTTCAGATTACAAATGTTCACATTTCCATCCTTATGTTGGCCCTTTAGATGAGGGGGATAGATAATTGCATTTAAACAAATGAGCAGCACTTTGCTGAAGATGCGTGTTATCGCTTGTACTTGTGGAATTCAAACAATGGTTTGTGCAAGGGACATACTGCTGAGCAGCGACCACAGGATCCATGCTCCAGTCTCTTTTCTCAGCTGCTTCCACCTTCAAACCTTCATGTAGTGCTTTGCTCTAGCAGCAGCTTTCACAGAACTGGAAAGGAATAAGCGCTAGGTCGAAGCAGGTCACAGTGACAGGATGAAGTTGTGGACTGGAAGGCTGGGTGTGAGCGACCAAGTAAGCGAAAGGCAATGTCGCTCTGCGTTCCTCATGCTCTTTACACTCCTTCAACATTACAGGAGTGCGCTCTAACCCTGCCGTGGCTTTGTTGAGAAGCAAAATGTGTCAGAGAATCTCCCTCTCTCCCTTAGATTTCACATTTCCTTTTTGCTTGGTTGTTTTTTTAAATTAAATAAGAGCCATTTAGGCAGAGAAACGAGTGTTTTCTCTTTTGTGTCTGACAGTAGGTTTGTAATGGGAGCTTTGTGCTACTTTTGGATTTCTTTTTGCAATGTGGGTAAGGTGATCTAATAAAGAGAAACACTTGCTTAGCCTCTGATGTTGCTGTGGAGTTTCAACACACGGTACCTCTGAGACGAAGCATCTCACAAGACTCATGTAAGACTGGCTGGGTATATGCAAACAAGAGTTCTAATAATCCAAATATATATAATCCAAAAATGTTTGTTGAATGACTATGCTGTCTCAAACTCAAAGATTTATGCAAATCACCCGCTCTCAGAAAGCATGAAGAAACACTGATAGGTTACAAATTCGTTCCCTGCGTTAAGCGGCGCATCATTTTTTTTTATGCTAAAGCATCTATGAGACTCAGTGGACCACAGCTTTGATTTAGGACGTCAATACTTACGTTCACTTTTATTTGGTGCTGACTAGTATGACCTAAAATAACAAAAACTGGCATAGGCATTCTGCATCTGGTCCTTTTCTATTCCGTTGTCTTTATTTCAGCCAGAACTTTAAAAATAATAACGACTTTCCTTTAAAAGGACATGTTAGCTGTTTTGCCTCTATATACGGTTACTTTTCAGATTGTTTTAATCCAGTGGATAAGGTCAGCTAGATCCTGAGCCTGTGTATTTTAAATGTTCTGCTCTTTAGCTGAAAACTATTCATAATTTGTGTTGTGTTCACACAACTATGCATAAGCTCTACACTGTGCTGATGACAGTAGTTTATCTGCAATTATCTTCCCACCATTCTGTTACTCCAGCATTTTTTCAGGTTGCTGTTTTATATAAATTTGACTCAACAGTGTTTTTCTTGGCCATGCAAGAGGTAACCATCCAGGAAGCAGAGTTTTATTCCAGGACCTCAGCTGACATTTTAGATGATGCCGAAACAAAAGCACTGCAGCCAGTAAAACGGAACCATATTGACTGGAGCTGCAGAATAAAAACCTTGAATGGACCCGATGCTAGATCTCATATTAGAATATAGGCATTTATTTTGGGAATATGGCAGGTGTGGACTGGTTATTTCATAAGATTCCAGGCTTCCACAGCAATGACATTAAAAAAACAATCCCAACAGCAAAGCAGATATTCTTCAAAAAATAATTTTCATAATAGCTAGCAACAAAGCTAAGAATTCCTCAGAACCAATGGAAATTTCCATTTAATATTTAAAGCCAGGGTTTGGTTCTGGATGAAGCAGTTATTCAACAGTCCCAGCTGTATGAAACAGCGTTTCTAAATCAGATGAAGGGTAATTGTGCCCAAGCCCAAGAATCTAGTGGGCATATTTAAACAGCACAGCAAAACAGGCTGGTGTTAGTTGGGGTGCTGGAGGGATGTGTTTCTTTTTATAAAAAAAATTGTGCTAATAAAATCTTAAGAAACCTTTAATCCCATACAAGGTTATGTTTTCATACATGCTGTTTATGCTTTCAAAAGGGACAGTGTGCAAGTCCCAATACTTCATCATATAGGAAGCACTTAAAATATCCAAGGCTGCCTCTGAAACGAGCTTCCAAGAGCCAGAAGTTTTGCCAATCCCATTTGAATCTTTCTGGAAGAAAGTGCTTTTTTATTAACACCCTCCCCTTTCCTGGAGTGGGTAAAAATGGCCTCAGTATTCTCATGGGGAAAATGAACATTCCCCCAAAGCTTTGGAAGATACAGCAAAAAACAGTGCTTCTTGCCAAGAATAAAATTGAGCAAGTCTGAAATGTTTAGAGCTTCTGATTAAACCTTCAGTGGTATGTTTCTCTTAGACAAAGCATTTGTCATAAGTAGCATGTCTGCTAGAGTATGATTTATGCCACTGGACTGAAATTGGCTGAATAATTTATGCTGTTTATTGTTCAGTAAAGATTTTTCAAAAAAGTAGAACAAGCAGTGTGAAAAAATGGAGGATAGACAAAAGTATATATTGAGGAACGTTGGTAGTCTTAAAGGAAGAAAAAAAGTTATTTTCTACATTTAAAGTTAATAAAGTGAATCTAAGGGGAAAGCACACCTTACCATACGGACAATTCTAATAGGTGAACATTGTCAGCATTTTCAATGAAACCAATTGGCTAAGAAAAGCTGCCAAATAGGTGTGAAATGAGGTGAAATTACTAGGGAAACACTTTCTTTTAAGGTACTTTGCTTTGTTCCTTGCAGTGCCTTGCAGCAAAAAAATTTAATTTAAATACTGAAAATGGAAAAGCAGCTATATTGATTTAAATTTGCTAAGAAAGTCTCAGAATCTATTTCCTCTTTCTCAGAATAAGTACATAATGTATATATAAAGATGTACATGTGAAAAATAGATATTACATATATAATACCTTCAACTTTTCTACTCTTTATGTGTGAATCACAGTTTGTTAGAACCTACCACTATGTGTATTAGCATAAAACACATAACTTGAATTGTCAGTTTATAAAATTTTCAGAATGTATGATTACGGTTCTGCTCTTACTCTAAATTTTTACACAGCTTGTGTGATTTATTTTATCTGTTGAAACACTGGTTTTATGTTAACACATTTTTTTTCCTTTTTTAACACATAAATTTAATACCCTGAGCCTATTGCAGAGGCAGACTCGCGGACAAAAGGATGGATGGATGGATGGGTGGGTGGATGGATGGATGAGAGTGCAGAAAGGCGGGGGGGCACATGGGGAGCATGTGGCTCAGTTCAGCTGAAAGTATTTCACTGATAACTCACTGTATACTGTGGCTAAAAATATTTGAAATGTTTACAGGCTGCATAATATATATGTTTGACATATTAAAGCAGACTCCTATCAGCTGCTCAGTAACCATTCCAGTGAAACTCCTTAAAAGAAATCAAGCAAAATCACAGCCACCAGTCTGCTGTGCTGTTTCTAATTTGAAGGCAAATTCATCTCTGACACACAGCAGATTCCATGCAGGTGGAAGCAAGCCCCTCACTGTTCCTCTCTCTGCCAGTCAAATTATGTCATCAGTGAAGGATCACTGGTTTTTAATGATACGGTGGCCTCCATACTGAGAAGCAGGTCCTCACAGAGCAATATGCATAGCCAATAAAATGGCTGTCACCAAATTACAATTGACACTTAACATCACTAAATCTGCAGTGTAATTCCTTGTGACAGTTGTGTAGGTATATTAGAAGAAAATAATTTACTTCAAACCCAGCATGTAAGACACATTTTCCTGAGTGTAATTCATGTCACATTTACAGTAGCCAAAGCAAGCAGTCTCGAGGCAACCTTAATCTGGGAAGAGATCATAGATACTAACATGTTCATTGAAGTATGATTATTTATGCGTGCAATAAACAAAGCTAGAGCAGTTGTTCATTGTAGGTTTTAATTGTTATTGGGGATTTTAATTGTTATTGGGTTTTAAATGAATATTAGCCTCTTTTGCTTTAGGGATTAAGAAAACTATAAATACAAAGCAACATTTCAAATGGGAAACTGGCATCGGCTGGAAACATCTTGATGTTTTTCTGGACCAGAAGCCAAACACAAGCATGTAATTCCTTATTTCCCCTCCTCCCTCTCTCTGCATAGACCATCGCTGTATGTGAATTTGAATATCTGCATGCTTTAGCATGTATTACAGCATGCTATGTGCTTTTAACTCTGGAGACGATAACGGACACGGGAAGCATCGGCACCACAGTGGATTTCCACACCTCCTCTTCCTCTGGGTGATGGTGTTGTTGAACAAAAGGTAGGAGAGACAAAAACACTTTCCTCCGGCTCACCTGTTTTGATACATTCACCCGGAGCAGATTTGTGGGTAGAACCTGCTCCGTCCTTATAAGCATATATAAATGTGACAGAGTTAAAGGCCTTCGCTCCTCAGGATGAAGTGGTTTGAATGCCTGGTGAAATGGGACTGCAAAAAATTCATTCCAACTTTGTCTCCAGGCAATTCACCTTTGGCCCAGTGATGATATGAGTCTTTCTGCTGATGGGTAAGGTATAATAAGTCAGGTCAAGCAGTCTTCAGCAGGCAGAGCCCTATTTGTTAGCAGAACGAAGCAGGTGTAGCATTTTGTGCTAGATTAGCTCATCCCAGCATGAGAATTACCTTACTGGAAACCCTCAAGGTTACACATGAGATATGTGAGAGGTGGGTACTCATTCAGCAAATGGCCCCTGTGTACCAGTAATCAGGCTTATTTTAAAAACCCAAATATCAGCATATGAATCAATGGGTGTGAATTTTCCCCTTCTTAGAAACCAGCTGAAAAAATTGCCTGCAAATGAAAAGGCTGCTGAGGTCTCCATTCACGTGGCTGCCCTACACTGGAGCACATCAGATCAGCGCAAGGGTGCCCCTCTGGTGCCACCCTTCCCTTTGCAAACCATCAGACAAAAAATGAATGCAATTAGAGACCAGCGCTCAGAGCCCCCGTTGGTCCCATCCATTTTCAGACATGGATAATATAATCAGGAAAACAACAACAACGATTATTTTTTTTAATTGGTGCAGTACACGAAACTCCTGCATCCTTTCTAAACAAGGCTGAGCAAACACCTAGGTCTTCCAGCAGCTTCCCAGAAGCTCAGCACATCTCCCTTGAGTGTGGCTGGGAAAAAGGTCGTTCTGAGTTTGCTGGTGCTGCTGCTCCCACCCCATGTAAGTGGAGACAAGGGGCATCCTCAGCCCACCCAGCTGTGGTTGGAAACCCTTTGGAGTGCACTAGATCAGCAAAGATGATATTCTTCAAAGCCACTGTCCCTTGAACACCCCAGTGTCAGCAAAGGAGGGGTTAGGTTTTTTTCAAGGTTCTTTTATGGCTTTTGGAGCCTGTGGAAACCACATGAGCACGGTTCCTCACAGGGCTGGGGCTGGCTGAGCATCCCAATGGTGGCATGGGATTCCTCTGTTTCTGTGAGGCTGCTTGGTGCTGCAGCACTGACATGGCTGTCAGTGTAGGCAGCAAAATAGAGGGCTCCGTGTGTTTTGAGATTAGAAAACAGTGTGGGATGTGGTAGTGGATTTTTTTTTATTATTATTATTTTATTTTTTTTCTGTCTAGACAGGCAGACCTGCTTCGGGAAATAGTGCTGTTTCCTATCCATCTCCGGAACAACCTGGGTCTGTGGTACCCCAAAAGGAGTTAGAATGGTGGCATGAGCCTGCAAGGAGTTTTATTTTTCCTTCCAGCAAATCACTGGAACAATTTGGCAGCACGGATTCTGAAAACAATTTAAGTGGCACAGAACTACAAGTAATGGCGCTTTGCAGAAAGTAGTCCTCAGCTCTCAAAGTCAATATCCACCATAGTCCAGAAGTAGCAACTTTCATGGAGCATTGCATACCAGAGGAGGCTTTTTTAATCTGCTGCCTTTGTTGTGTTGAACACAATAGCCTATTGTATTTAAGTTTTCATTATAACAGTTATTTTACAGCTGGCTCCACAAACTATCTATGAGCATCTCTTTGGAGCTTTTATAATTCAAATAAGTCAATGCTCCATAATTTACCTGCTTTTTCAGAGCTGCTGAACAACTGCATCTGGTATTGAATCCAATATACGAAAGTGTCCAAGTGATATAAAGAAGGTGAATTTCATTATTTGTCTGAATGCAGTTTGAAAGTTTCCTCTCACAGAAGTTGCACTGGAAAGACGGTCGCAAGGAGGGTGGTTTGTTGGTAGCAACACTGAAGCCGTGGCACTGCAGCAGTGGTGCCAAAGAAGCTGCCATCAATGTGAGAAGGCCAAACCCTGCTAGAAAAGAGCTACAGAAGCACACCCCTTCTCGGAAGGCTATTTGCTCGCATGCCTACAGACCAAACACAGGTGTGAAGTGGGAGCCAGGAACAAGATGAAGGGAAGCAAATAGAGTGATATGAACGCATACCTGGAACATCGTCCTGGAACTTGTCACTGCAAAGGCAAAAGAAAAACACCACGAGCCAGAGAAAGATTTGGGAAGTGCACTCGAATATGAATAATTTAGCAGTCAATAATGAAATGCACTGTAATCTTTAGCAATAACCAAAGAACTTGGACTGAGTCCTTAATAAGCTCGTTAAAAATGCTACAATCCAGTTTTAGAAAGCATATATTCATCTTTTTGTTGGTGTAGGCTTGTGGATATCCTGGCAAACACAAGCAAAGTGATGCAAAAGCTTAAGTGAGAGCAGGTGGAATCTAATGCCTCTGCCTTCCCCTCGTGCCAAATGGGGTCGTATCACCGCTGCCTTCCAACCTGAGCTGATTTGTCACACAACACATGGACTATTACCTCATTACCTCCCAAGCATCATTGGCAGAATCTCTACCCTGAAGATACCTTCCTCAGTTGCTGAGGTTAGTAATGTTGCAAGTGAAACTTGGGAGATCTGTGGTGGGAATACTCTCTTTTTGAAGAATGTTTATCATCCGCTGTCAGTGGGAGAGTCTACTGAGCGTATACATGCATACACGGGCTGTCATTGCTCCTCCAGTTCTATTTGTCTATTTAAAAATTATTTTAAAATCATTAAAACCTGCAAATGCTCTGCATCACTGATTACACAAAACTGCTTCTGACCCACTCCCCAAGCCCTGTGAAACAGCTTGTCCCACACTTAGCCAGCGTAGCATCTTGCTCTCTTTCACCCTCTTCCTTCATATTTTGCAACCAAATTGCATTCTCTTTTCAGCCTGCTGCTCCTGACTGGACCTCCATGAAGTCAAAACTGCCCTAACATGAACTGTTACTCTTCTACAAGTTTAAACATGTATGGCAAAACTGCTCCAACAGGAGCTCTTACTCTTATACAAATTGGAACATGGATGGTGGGCGGGAGATTTAGCCTGCTGTTGGTCTACTGTGCGTAGTGCCCTGACTTCTCTGCACCTCACCTTGAGCTAGTGACAGAGGGTGGCTTGCTTTGGGGCGCTCAGTTGCTACAGCAGTTTTCCAGGGGCTGCAAATTACAAGGCTGATCTGACTTTCCCAACTGTTCTGTGGCTGCTTCTCCCAAAAATAGGAACACATCCTATTGGACAGTACTTTCACATCATTGAGGGAAATGGCAGCATTTCCCAGAAGATGTTGAAAACTTGCCAGAGACACGGTACACACTAGAGCAACATAATTTGAAAAACAGGGGAGCATAGCTGAATGTAGTATTAGAGAAGTTTGTGTTTTGGGTCACACTTATGGGACATGGGGGACAAACAAATTATGTCTCTCTCTATAGACTCAGGGTCCTGAGTTTAACTTAATCTTTAAAACTCCCCTGGAAGTTCAAACTAGTGTTTCCACCTCCAAAGTCAGAAATGGACATAGCAAAGCCTGCTAGTATTACCAGTTCTACTACTCCTGCTAGTCCTACTACCAGTCGAGGTTATCCCTGCTCAGCTTTATTGATCAAGAAGTCTTATAATAACCTATTTTTACTTTGATATAAACATCAGAACAGGTTTTAGAGGCCAGTCATCAGATACCACACAAAAAACATGCTTAAGTGCCATTTCAGTAACCGATGGAAGATCATGCCAGACAAACTGGCAGACCTTTTGGAAAAGATAACTGGCTCGCTTGGACAAAAAAAAATTAAGTAAATCACAACTAACTGGGCTTCAGCAAAGTACCTGACAGTGTGACATGTAAAAATCATTGGTGAAGGTGGTGGGGGCTGGGACTGGTGTAAGAAACACTGCTCTCCATTGAATTCAAAGACTAAAATGGTTTAAACTGAATTATTGTTTTGGAGGAAAGTTTCTACTGAAGTTTCCCAAGATTCTTTCCTAGCAACAAACTCAAAACTCTCATTAAAGTTTAGAGAAAAAAAAAATATATGCGATGATAACAGATGCTTTGGTGGCATCTTCAATATAGAGGGAGAATAAAAGATAATTTTGAAATATTTGCATGACCCTGCAAGGTTGCAGTGAGAATAATGGGATGAAATACAGTAGGAGAAGATGTGAGGTCACAGAGTTAGGTGCTTTCGCCACATCCCAGATAAGTCAGTTCAGGGGGAAAATATGGCACTTGTTGAGGTCTATGTATACTAGACAAAAATTCTTTATACAATATATTGGTTGAATTTTGACAAAATATTCCTGCACTACAGTGAGGAAGAGATTGCATTGCATTCATAAGTGGCACCAATTGTGCCCTGGAGTATAGCATGGCAGAGAGAGGGGCAAACCCAACATTTGGCCTTGGCCACCCCTGTTCTTTTTGCAACTCTCTGCAATCTGCAGTGCATTTTCAAAATTCAGAAACCATCATTCCAGCAGCAATGGATAGAGGTTCTTTATACTCTTTCTCTCATCCTATTGGGTTCCCACATTAGCACAAGCTGGAATTTGGCACAGAGGAGCTGCTTTTTGCAGAGATGCTTACATCTATTTTAGGAACATCTGCTGTAATAAAAAATGTGTGGCACATACTCCATGACTTGCCACATAATCCTCATGTGGCAAATAACTGAATATAAAATAAATCTGACAAAACTAATAAACTACAGCAATGCCAGGAATAATAATCAATAATGTAACTCTGCTTTTAAGGGATGAAACATGAAGGTCACATTGTGGCTAATTGCAAACATTGCAACCCAAAACATCACAGCTCATTGTGAGACTATAATTTTAACTTCATGCTCAGTCAGATCACATCAATGGTATGAGGCTCAGTGACCTTCTGCTAGTTGGCCAAGATTTCAAACAATAGGCCAATGTAGCCATCATTATACCTTCTAGTGCGGTGGCCGTTAAGACCTCTTTTTTCCTAAGGAGTCATCAGACAATAATTGCTAATTGAAACTACATCACAAGGAAGTGAATTCTGATATCTGACAACAAATGCAAATATTTGACTTAAACAAATTAAAGGCAATTTAATAATTAGCGTTGTATCCATGGTGACATACATTAGAGGATGCTTTAAGAGCTGTATGTGGAGAAAATTCAGACAGCAAGTTTCCAAGAAGTAAGCTGCAGAATAAATGAATGCATTTTTGCGTCTCAGATCATCTTGGCCTATCTTAAAATCTTGGGGAGGCAGTTCAGCAAACAGAAAATGTTCGCTGAATCTGTATGCACTCAACATAATAAATATTAGATGAACAATGCACCTATGTTTCTGTCTTTCACCCCTGTGACCTCTCTGACCCGTTAGAAAAAATAAAGTCAAGTCATATTTTCCTTCAGTTTTTACAGA
This sequence comes from Falco naumanni, assembly GCF_017639655.2. Classification (NCBI taxonomy): domain Eukaryota; kingdom Metazoa; phylum Chordata; class Aves; order Falconiformes; family Falconidae; genus Falco; species Falco naumanni. The sequence goes on from NC_054080.1 coordinate 6,785,230, forward strand.
ATGTGCTCTGTACAGTATGGGCATAAGGGTTAGCATATATCTAATAGATAGCTGAATGTGTCAGATAGATGAATCAGCCTTCTGTGACCTGATGCTATAGTGAATTATTAGATTATATGATATAAAATCTTCAGATATCCAAGGAGTTTTTGACTATTCCGTAGTAGCACCAGAGAATGAGAGAAGTCTTTTGTCATTACTACCATCTGCAAAAAAACTGGGCATAGTACGGTATGCACCTACTATTTTGTTGCATTCTGCCTGGAGAATAGGAAGCATTAGTTATATAGTACCTGTCTTTTAAATTTCCCCAAAAAACAGCTTCACACTGTGATTCCAGAAACATGATGATACATTTTTACTTTTTTAATTTTCCGTTCCAATATCCCTTCAGAAGTCACAAAGATGGCTTAGTCAGTTGTCAGCTAATACAAAATTGCTCAATTAATGTTACTTGTTTTTCGTGTACCGTTACATGTCTTGAAGGTGATGTTTGCTGTAACCTTTTTAGCAAGAACACGTGGCTCCACACCAATGGACAGTTCTCTGTACCTGAGCACCCTATTCTTGATCTCCTTTAACGTCAACTTTGTATCTCACAGCAAAACTTCAGGGTGGTGGAGTGAGAATCTACCAATCTGCTTCTGGAGCAGGTAAATATTGGCTTATTCTGGCTGTATTGTAAGAGAGGATTTACCAGAGGGAATGAGTAGGTACCTAGAGTACTGAAACTCAAGGAAGACTAAAGGCAAACAAATGAGCCAGCCAAGTAACCTTTTTGTGCGTGCGTGCCTTGCAGTTCCCTCCACTCTGCTGGTACTGGACCCTGCTCACTGCTGAGCAGGTTGGTCTTATTCCAACAAAATCTTGATACCTACTCAGCCTTAAGAAAGAAACAAACCCTGGTAAAGTCAATGGGGCAGCATTTGCGTGTTAACATGTAGCCTATAAGACTTAAAGCTGTTTGTAAAATAAAAAATAATTTAGATCAGGTAACTGGATGTATGCCTTAACTTCCTCAAGTGAAAAATAAGGAATATCTTTATTATTAAATCCTTGACAAAATGTCCCCGAGGGTATATAGCAAGTCCAGAGAGCTCTTACATGGCATCATGGGGATCTACCTTTGAAATCTGAAACAATTGGAGTGATGGGCGGTAGGAGATGAGTGTTTCACTTGATGATACTTAATGTCAGATTTATTCCTATAACTCACACAAGCTCAGAGTGGGAATCTTACTTGCTGTGGTGCAAAAATCATAAAAAACAACCAAAAGTCATAGTCCTGAAAGACAGGCATCTTCATTTCTCTGTAAACGTGTCCAAAGTGGTACAAAAAAGAATATAAAGCCCACTTCAGATGGTGCAAAAGAATGTAACTGGTAGTTGGGGATGAAGATGAAATGGAAATATTTAACATTCATTCCTGATAGAAGCACTCTGTGAAGTGCAGAAAATCCTCAGACTTATTTTTTTCAAAAAAAAATTAAGGAGAGAATGGGCACATTTCTTTTTAATCTCATCCAGACTTTTCAAAATCCACTTCTTTTTTATTCTTTTTTTTTTTTTTTGTCTTTTTTTTTTCCTAATAATTTTAGAATTGATTAGTCTTATTGCTCTTTCCTGCCAGTCTTGCTCTTCATTTCTATTGTGGAAGAGATCTTTGTGTGACGCAGGTAGTGCCCTGAGTGTTTGATCTTTGACCTCCACTCAGAGACTGTTTTATGTAGAAAAGCCCCGTGATTATTGCCATTACTTTCTTTAACCTACTTTTTCACCTTGAAGTGTAAAGGGTCACAGCTAGGGCCTGGCTCTTATTACAGTCTTTAGATGAAGCATATACTATGAAAAGAACTCTGTTTTTATTTCTTAGGAATAATGGCTTTCAAGCCTTTGAATTCCATGAAGATAATTACTGTTTTGGCCACCTTTTTGTCTGATATTTGATGCTGCTGAGTGGAATAAATTACCTATCTAACAAGGAGGGTTAATTGGTAGTTGCAAGCCAATGTGCATGCTCTCTGCTAATTCCCTTATTATTTTTCTTAAACCTTCATGTGAACTATCGCTCCGCAGACCGTCTTGTTGTTTTAACCCTTCCCCTCATAACAGAAACTGTGGATGACTATTTAATTTCTATTATCCCAAAACAGACCAGGGTTTAAAACATGTATGTGCCCATAACTATGGGATTTGTAATAATCTGAGCCTACTGTGATGTGCATAAGGGGAAGAGAGTGAGATGTCAGAGAACTAAATATGTTCTTTGGGGTTTTCTCTCATTAAAGTCCTTGAAAGTGTCTCACCACCTGGATAGCAATAAGTGGCAGGTCTGTTGCTTTTTTTATTATCATTATTATTATTATTACTGTTACTAACTAAGTGGAATAAAAAGCACTTTGCAGGGTTAAAACACCAGTAACAACTTTTCTAGGAGCGTCACCCCTGACAAAATGACCGAAAGCAGCTCAGTAAATGCCATGCAAAGTAAGATACATGTATCAGAAAAAGTGCTTGGGTGCTGGCTGCCACCCATGTCATTGACATCATTATCTAATATTTCCATATTTCAGCAAGCACACGCCGTCAGAAGGGTGGATGGTCGGCAGTGGTTTCATGCTGCACAAAATGAAAAATGCCCCATGCTTGGGTGTTCTAATAACCATGATATTATTATAACAATTACAGCATTTAATATATGGGATTAGTCCTTCTGATAGCGCCATTAGCCATCACTATACCCTGTAATAGGTGGCTTCATCTTTGTTATGACATGATCTTTCCTACTGTTTATTGACTTTTCAATGCAAGGGGGAGGGAACATTCCCAGCCCCCCAAACCTTTAAGAAGCTACTGTAAAGCTGTGGTTTTATTCTCAGCTGGAATGTTTAGAAACCCTCAGAGCTAAATACCTTGGTGTACTGCTTAAACACCAACAACAGCCTTATGGGGCCTTGCCCGACTTTAAACACATCTTTTTTTGTTGAGAATATTGCATTCTGCCACAATTCTGTAGGCTAACCCCGGGCTCACATTAAATATACCAGCTTCATTGAAGCTTACTGAATTGGACTGAGTTGCTTTTTGTTTTATTCTCTCTTTACTTCACCCCCGACTGAGACTGGACAGCCTTTCTTCTAGTGGAGTGTGCTTTAAAGCATCCCAAAAGAAGGGAAGGGGGTGGAGTGGCTGGGGGAGGGGGGCAGGCTGGTTCGTAAGGAAACCAAAAGGTGCAGCTTAGGCCCATAATTAGTCTTGATCCTTAGAGTCTAAAATATTTTAACGCCAGGTTTCTGATTGCAGCTCTGCAAAGTGGATTTGGGAATGCAGAGAAGTAATTAGGTCTGTGCATTGAAGTGTGGAGAGCATTTAAAAGTGAATGGGTGGTTACTACATTCTTGGCAGGCTGTTTTTTATCTTTTCATGCTCCGCTGTTGTTAGAGATGATGGGTTTATTGCAGTTTTAGCACTTTGGAGGTGGCTGTGTTTTTCTTAACCGAGCCTTTCACTTTCTGTCTCTTAGAGGAATACTTGTGGCAGAAGGAAGAGTGAAGAAAATGTGAAATCATAAAAATAATGTCAGTTTGAAATCCCCCAAAATATTGTTCACGGGAGCTGAACAAGCAAGAATAAACCGCAGCCCTGCAACAGGCCACCTGCAAAGAATCCGGGTTTAATTAATGACTCATTCTGTATAGAACCAGCTGGAGACAATGGTCACCCCAAGGAGAAGAAAAACAAAACATTTGATTCTCTGGCGGGGTATGTTCACATCGTCATCTGCACAAACCACCAAGCAAAAAGGGCTGGAACCATCAACCTGCTTATAACTCCTGACTGGTTTCCCAACGTGGATAAAACCAGCAGGCAAACAGTGGGATAACGTCTAGGAATTAGCAGCCATGCAGCTACATGCCACTGCCCTTCTTAATAATGCATGTCATTATTATTATTATATGTTATTACTTTTAATAATACATACTATTAAGGATATAGACACTTAAAATAACAATACATACATTTTCTTGTTAAACGTATCATTTTTACAGGTCTGGCTGTTGAATTTACCATTCAGAGGCTCATGATTGCTGACCTGAAATCATAGAAACTTTGTGTTAAAAAAAAAAAAAAAAGATATTTCTAAAACTGAGAGAGGAACCTGTGCGTTTCTGAAGGAGGAAATAGCTTCTCTGGCTCTCTCTGCTGTAACTGCAGACTGCTGCATTAAAAAGCTATGACAGAAATATGAGGAAATAGCGGGCCATAGAAAAATACAGGAAGGGCACTTATTAGCTCAGAGAAATTGCTTAAAATATTGGGAAGGATCTGCTGAGGTATAAGGAGAAGAACACATGGAAAGTGTACAATAGAAATCTGATAAACAGATAACCTTGGGGTACCATAATTGTATTTTTTTATCAGATTATTCCTTTTAACTAATTCAGTTCTCTTTGTCAGGGACTCAGCTGGATTTTGAAAGATATTTTAGGGTTATTTTGTTTCTTTTTTTTTTAATCAATTTTTAACTGATCTACTCTTTTTCTTCTATTCAGGTCACCTAAAAAATTTCATTTCATCTTTGGGTTTGCTAGATATTTATTCACATAAAAGCCTTATTCCATTTCCAGATAAGCTTTTAAAGGGGGTCTAGTATATTTTTGTTCTCTTTGGGCTGATGCTTAGGAAAGGTTTTATTTTAGTTGGCCCTTTCTGGTAGGCAGTGTTTATTTCATAGGTCTCTCATGTATATGAATATGCGGTAGAAAGGCTTCAGCTCTTGCAGCATGTACCTGCTATATCTTATGACTGCGGTGGGAGGAAAAACAATGGTCTTTTAAACGTGCCCTGAAAAGTTGACTTCAAATGAGGAAGAAATGACCTGTGCATGATCTGGGGCTTGCAAAAATCTGTTGGGTAGGTTTTAGCTTTATAAAACCAATTTGAGTCTCAGAAAATTTGAGATTCATCTCCTAGCTCTGGGAGCCAAACTGTCAACACCAAGATTGTTCCTGTGTTCTGGAGAATTAGGATGAAAGGGAGTGGTTTTGGTCCGTTTGGAATTAATGTCATGAGTCAGAAGATCTCAGTTAGTGCAGCTGTAAGACTCCAGTAAGACACCAGACAAACATTCTCTGGATGACACTGGAAAATTATTTCCATGGCTCCTTTGAAATGCACGCACCTGAAGCTCTTCTGTGCTTCTCGCTATTAACTGCATGTCTGAATCCTTTATATAACTTCTGCCTTGCAGGTATTACTTCCAGAAACACCAAGCCTTATGAAACAGGTTCCAGAAACAACTGGTGAAACAATCATGACGCAACACTTCCAGCTCTGAAACATTAGGTTTCAAAATACCGTGTCTGGAGAGGTGAAAGAGAAATGCAGAAACGACAGTAAAACGTGAGGAGCTCTAGCAGTATCCCACCCATTCCTGGGACTGAGTAAATCCCAGCAAGCATCTGCCTGGCAGTCACAGAGCGGAGGGGATTGCGCTCAGAGCCAGTGTAACTGCACTCCACGTAGGCTCAGACTGCCTTAAACCCCCTCATTGCTTTTTTGAAGCCAAGTGTATTTTGCTCATTGGCCACGTTTCAACTTCTCCACAAAGAAAGGGGGCATTTGTGTCCATTTGGTCACCTCTAAGTCAGAGCTTACTAGCCTCCAGGATACTATTTCCTCAGTTTTTCCCATTTTATATAAAAATGAAGTGAAGTTTTGCCAGTCCCAATAGCAAAATGGGGTTTGTTGGTCTCTGAACTTCATGTAAATGATGTCCTATTGCTGCAGGATGGAAAGCCGAGTGAAATTCAAAGGTGCCTGAGTACCTGGGTCTGCAAACAGCAACAGCAGCAGGAGTAGCAGGACCAGCAGGACCAGTAGTAATAATTAACAGCAACAGACCAATTACTTTTGTCACTTCTGCATCATTTTTCCTATTCCTTACTGCACTGCAGGTGCAACAACTTTATTTTATCTGCTAAAGCATCAGCGACACAGTGTTCTCACCTGGCTGTGGTTTGGTTGGGAAGAAGTTGGTACAAATCACAGCCCTGACATCATCAGCTCCCCGCACTGTAGGAGCTGAGGAGAACTTTCTGATACAGGATGCTGGAGAGAGCGAGGAGTGTGATGGTGGAGCAACATGAAGGTCACGTCGAGATCTGCATTTCTTGGTGGTATGGTAGTGACCTGTGCACTGGCATGATGACCTCCTTCCCAGCTCTGGAGATAATCCTACACGTTCCTTGCAATGAATGACACATGGAAAGAAACAAAAGCAAGTGTATAAGCAGGCTGACAATCTGTGCTTAACAAAGGGGAAGACCCAAGAGTGAAGAAACTGGATAAGACGACAGTCATGGAGCTGGGAAATGACCATTTATTTCTTACACCATCTGCGTGATGTAGCATGTGTGAAAACTTGCTCGGTGCTCTCCAAGCAGACCGCCAGTAAAATGTAAGATCGTGTCAGCCGCTCCATCCCATGACAGCTCACACCTCCGGAGGCCACCAAGGCCCAGCAGAAATGGGTGAGAAGGAGGTTAGGCGCTTCAGTAGAGCTGAACACCAGCTCCCCTGACTGACTGATAATCTATTGTTACTGATGTTTGAGTTTGGTACCAGAAAAAGAAAAAAGGAATTAAGAGGGACAGCTTGCTAAAATGGCAAGAACAAAGACAGACAGCAAAGGAGTAGTGTTCATTTAGAAGGCATTTGAAGAGAGCATGACTTGCACCACACCAAAGGTCTGCATCAGGGCTTTATTACAGCGCTGTTGGGACGAGGGCACACGTGCCCCACATGGCAGTGTCCTGGAGGGTTCTCATTCGGGTCACACCCACTTTTATGTACAAACAAACAAAAAAAAGGGGGGGGGTGTCATGTATCAAAGCGTATCAAAGAGTGTTTCTTCAGCGTTCTGCCTATCCTGACAAGCCAGCTTCCCAAAAAGTAGTGTACCAGAGCGAGTTTATGTCACCTTGGCTACCTAGGACAGATCGAAGCCCCCCTCAGTGACACCAGCTACCGGTGCAGGTGTCCCAAACACAAAAGTCCTCATGTTATGCAAGGCTCAGAACCTAAACGCAGAGCCTGACTTCACATCTTTCCTTTAGCTCTACATCATCTGGAGCCAAATCCTCACTCCCAGCACTGCTAACCCTGGAAGAATCAAGCAGTTTGCCTGTTTTTTTTAGGGGCAGCCTATTTAACGTTTTTGAAGGAGACGTATGTTTTCTATTACATATAGCAATTTATAGAATAGCTGAAATAATGTATCATTTTCTTTTAACTACAAAATTAAAAATCTCATAAACCAAATTTAGGGTGTTAACTTTTATATGACACAAAATGTGACTGTGCAGGATAATATTTTTAAATTAAATGCACAATTGTATGTAAATATTATTTTGCAGCCAGGTGGTTAAGAATAATGTTCAGCTTTAAATTGCTTGGTTTACTTATTTATAGAACTTTCCTGAATTGTGACATCTGTTAAAAATGAGCGATGCTAAAATATTTTTTTTTAAGCAGTGGTTAATTAAGGGAATGAAATTTTTTAAAAAAATTAAACCCTTCTTAACATCCATAAACTCTGAAATGTTTTGAAATAATGCAGTAGCAATTTTCTGATGCCTATTGTTTGCATTACTTTCTCCTGAAAAGCCCAGGTATGAACTGGCTTCTGAAATTATACTCGGAAATGTTAGGAAAGCGAAAATATTTTCTTATGCTATTTTATGTCAGTGTAGAAGTTGCATTTGTAATGGGGTCAATACAGAGCTAGAACTTCCAAGAAGCCATGAGTTTCCCATAATTAAAGAACTTTCCTTACCACCTAGGCAGGAATCCTAAAAATTATTATTATTTCTTTGTGCAACCTCATAGATTTGCCTGAAACTACCATAATCATGACAGATTGGTTGCCCCTGCAAATTCTGTTATAGCATCAATTGAGTATCTTCTGCAAAATGATCGTCAGGTAATAGTAACCCAAAAATCTGAAAATAAAAAAGAATATGTCTTTCCACTCTTGCTTTTAGCTATTTCTTTAACCTGACAGTTGAAAGAAAATCAAGTTTCATTGATGACTGTCATTAGCCTAGGATGGCTAGATCGCAGTTTTGTGACAAGTTTCAGAGAAGTCCCCCAGAGAACTTCTATTTTCGCTAAGATGCAGAACCTGAAAAAATAACTTCTCACTCTTTTTGTTTTCTATCCCTGCTCAGCAATTCTCCAGGTCCCATGAGACTTTCTCTGGTTTCTTTTGTCAAAATCTCGGGAATCTGCTCTTCTTTGCCTCTTTTGACTTCCTCACATGCAGGGTGCTATGTAAGTGTAAAGTATGATTATTTCTTGAAAAGACATGAACAGAAGTTCCAGAAAAGTGACTTAGAGCCTTTCAGAAGGGTTTGGTGACGATGAATTAAGTGCTTTTTTTAATCTCTATAAAGAAAACAACCACACAAATAAGGAAGTGATTCCCACATCAGCCCACCTCCACAAACGATCCTAATTGTGAAATGACTAAAAAACAGTATTTCCTGTGGTTTGACGAAATCCAGATCTAGCAGAAATATGGAATTACCAGTAGCACTGAAGGTAAATTCTATAATTCAATTTTCATGACAACAGTCAGACAACAGGAGAAACAGCTTGCTGTTGGAAGTCTGGAAGTCAGGACTGATATCTGTCTAGCAGGTATGCTGGTGCCCAACTACTCAAACTGCAGCATTAAATCAATGCCATTCAGGACCTGGCATAGTTCTGACAGCATATCCCTGATCTGGAAACTTCTCGGAGTGTATTTGTAAAGCATACCAAAATCACTGCCTTTTGAACATGCTTAAAACCACAGAGGTGTTAAGACCTTTCTGCAAAAGGACATAATTAGTTGTACGCTTAAATGATTTTTTTGAATTACAGCGTAATCATGAAAGTGGATAACGAACTGATTTCATTGCTGAGAAGAGGCATAGGATTGCACCAGCAAAGGGGAAGCTGTATTTCATCTGCACGCACCAGTGATGATCAAATTAAGTCTATGTGTTGCAGGGCACTGAGTGGGCAGACTGTACATTATCTGAAAAAAATAACACAGAATCCATGAGAAAAGTGTGCTGACCAACTGTCTCCTTAAACTTCATGTCTATTTTTCTTTCTGTTCTTCATCCATTTCACTTATATGTTTTCTACTTTTATTGGATAAAAAAAAACCACCACAATGTGGTGACACACCACAAGATATTTTATTTTTTATTTTCAAAAATTCTTGTGCGAGACCCTGCTTTAATTGCCAGTGGCATAAGTCATGGCTAAGAATTAATTGCTTAGCATTTGCTCTGAGTAGGAGCAGAGTGCTCAGGATCAAATTCATCAGCATGAAGACTTTTAGCAGCCACCTTTTTTTAATCATGTCTTTGACAGTTCGGCAACATCGTTAAGAGATGTGTGGAAGGACTGGGATTGATAAGGTACCTCTAAAACCAACCAGTTTATTTGCTTTAATTTAATTGTTATTTCCCTTGCCACAAGTTAGCTGTGAAATATTAAAGTAGTATAAAAGTTTAAGTAAATGCCAGCATCAAAGGAATCCCAGCCTGTGATTGACACAAGATACTTTCCTTGCGTGACTTTCTCTTTGCAAACAGCAGAAAGAAGAAAACCTCCTGAGAATGCTGGCAACTCCTATAACTCAGAGCAGCCGTCAGGATTCTCCAATTTAAACTGGAACAAGAGCAGCACTAAATTAAGAGAGGAGCAAAGGTGGTTTACAGCTATCTCATTCCCACCCCTGAGCCTCACTGAATTCCAGTCAGTTGCAGCCTGTCACTGGTTTTGATCTTGTTTCTTGTGGCTCTGCTTTTTAAACTAATTTGCCGCCCATTGGCAGGGAATGCCAAAGGACATAAAGCCCTTTCCCTGTCTTTTTCCCTCCTCAAGCCTTAATCCTTTGCACAACATTACTAGGCACAGGGAATACTCCCAGCACTGGTGCTACCAGCAATAGGGCAGCTTTGGCACCATAGCAAGGGGGTGCAATAAAAAAGATAACCTGGGCAGAAATCAACAGCACTCTAAATTTTTGACACCCACCTTCCCACAGGCACTGCACCCTCGAAGCTTGTTTTCCTGGCTTGTACAATACTGTATTGTACAAGGCTGAGCCCGTGCAGTGGCTTCTATAACTAGAAACAGAATTAAAGGCAGGATGGTGATATTGGGTCTTGACTTCATTTATTTATTTGTCACCGCTGTACGAGGCAACTGTACAATCAGCTTTGAAGTTTCTCTAATACAGGGCAGCTCAACAGCATTACGTGCAGTGGTGGTAGGACAATAACCATCTCTTCTGTTGTCAACTTTGTCGTCTGATCACAGCAAAGCTGTAGGCTGGGTAAAATGCCTGTTTACGCTTGAAGTGCAGATGAAGAATGACCTAGAGTGTGCACTTACCTTTTACATAGTTGGTCACTTATTCTTCTAATGATAAAATGTGATTTGGTGATTTATTTGGATATTTTTCAACAGTTAAAAAATAAAGTTCTCTTTATCTTTCCTTAACAGTTACTGGGCTGGGAGACACCTGTGCATTAGCAAGCTACTAGCTGCCAAAAATTTTTACTAGCAAATGCAAGGAGCAAACCACATTAAATTGTACATGTCTATTCAAAATGAATTGCACATCAACAGGGTTTTCTTAGGACAAATGAGCATCAGCTCTTAGGTGGAAAAGGATAACAGCTGTCTGTGTGGAAAACCACCCATCTTATTCTCTGTTTCTGAGTTTAATATCTCACCTGTCACAGCTCACGTCAGTCGTTTTTGCTGTTTAGTCCCATTTACAGGGGACAAGAAATATTTGCAAGGGGAATCCCTAGGACCCACTCTTGGGACATATGCTGTTGTAAATGGAGGTTCTTTGGCTCGTCCCAATGGCAGGAAAGATCTGTGAACAAGCCCATGGCAAAGCTGGTATAAAGTTTGAGATAAACAATCAGATTTAACCACCTCCTGTTTATTCCTAAAGCAAAAAAATGCCATTTTCTAGATTCTGTAGTTTTTCCCGTAATCTTTACAAGTGATCTTTCTGTTCCCGCTAAGTGAAAAGATTAAAAAAATACAAGGTTATGTGGGGAGGTGAGGTGAATCATATAGAGCCTTTCATGTATGTTATGCCCCAGGTGTGTAATACAAAATGCTTTGCAGAGCAAGCACTTCAGATTTGGATTTCAGTGTGAAGGCTTTGCGTGCATACTTTACTGAGGGTTTTAAACTCCCTGTTTCAAAAGAAAATTATTTAAAGCTTGGGAATACAGCAACATGTTAGCCTAAGGTTTAAAGAACTGCCACTCCACATCAGTAGATGGAGATTTGGCCTTTGGTCAAAGACTGACTTGTAAATAACCTATTCTTCTATTATTATTTTTTAAACTGTTTCTGTGACTTTTATGTACATTTCCAGAGGGGATGATCGGTTAGGGTTCCTGTTTTTTAAGAAGTCTCCATCAGGACATTTACTGACAGGGAACACCAGGGTATTTCAGATTTGAGAAGTTGTCCTGAGGCACTGCGTGACCTGATCCCTTAATCCATTTTAGAGGACTGTACTCAGCTAACACGCCATTTATTTTATGTATTCTCTCTGTTAGATTTACTTTTATGTGGGTTTCTTTTGTTCAGATCCCCTGCCTTACTCCGACAGAAGCCAGTGAAGTTTTGATCAGTGCAAAATCAGGACATATTGAATCCTTTTGCATTTGAAAAAATGGTGGCTCTGCTTAAATCGAACATGTGATTCGCTCATGGCTGATGTAGAGTTTTACTGGACCTTGGGCAAGCAGTGCTTCTATCCCATGCAGACTGAGGAATGTACATCTGCCAGTCCCACTAAAACACTAGGCTTTTGCAGCCCTTCCCACTACTGACCTGCATGAAACTTTAGGATCACACAACTGCAATAATTCTTGCTCGTGTTTAACGTAAGAATAAATATATGAATATTGAATTTCAGGAAATATCTAAATGTTATTATGCAGCAATTTCATCTAATAGTTTTGCCTGATGACAAACTTAAGTTCTGGTAGCTGAACCTATGGTGTGCAGGATCTGCTTTACTGAATGTTAATTAAAAGTAGATATAGGAACCTTTCTGTTACCTACAACTGGTGCTATAGAGGGCAACAGAAACACAGGTAAGAACAGAAAGCAAGTTTATAATTAAATATGGTGTTAAAGTAGCTAAGTCAGTTTATTGTAGTCATTGCCACTCTGCTATCCCCCTGCAAATCCTGTGCCATATTTGCCAATGTAAGTGGTATTATTTGGGATTTATACTGGCACTGCTGAAGTGGTATTTGGCCAGAGATGTGTATAAATCAGGCAATTTGCTATAGTGTAGCGTAAGGAAAAGTCTGTGGGTTTGTTCAGCAGCGGAGTGAGTTCCAGAGGCTGCACCAAGAGCAGTCTAATCAGCATTCAGCATCAGTAGGAAGAAAAACACCAACCTGTGAGAAAGCAGTGAGTACTCTGAAAGGGAGAAAAAGGATTTCTTAAGCAAGCTGAGAATTTTCTGTTTTTTCTGTCACTCTTCCTTCTCCACTTGTAAACTGGATCCCCCTCCCAATACACCAAAAGATTGTCTATCACTATATGCAAGCAGCTTCTCTTAATTTTGGTGGAGGCTGCACACACAGAGGAAGTGAAGGTTAGACCTCCAGAAGAGGTAATTGGCATGAAGGGCTCATTACCTGGATCAGGGGATGTTGTGAGCTGTGCCTCCCTTGGCTGCAGCTGTTTCAGCTGGTATTCCTGCTCCGTAAGCAGCTAACCTGCATGGGCGTGCAGTTCACTCTTGTGTCATCCAGTAACATGCAGACAGACAAAAACAGTGTCCTACCGACAACAAACAAAATTTGCCCTTTTTTGGGAAAAAAAAAATCAAAATTAGTTACTGCAGGAAGCCCTTAATGCAACCATGGTAGTTACATACTTACAAGAAAGAAGTAGATAGGTGGGAATTACGAGCTTTATCATATAGCTTTGTTCTGTGGTGGGTGCACAGTGAAAGCTGTGAAAGTTAAGTGTTTCCAGGTGGGATGTTGATATACGTGGTATGAATGTCTCCTGTTGCCTTCTAGACACGTCTTGGTCTTCACCAGGCTGCAGAGGTATGAAATGTGAAATGAGATCATCATTTCCTGTAGCTGTGTTACATCCAACAAAAGCTGATGGATTAAAGCATCAAGTGGTTCTAATTTGTCCTAATTAGGTCCCCTGTCCGTGGATATGTCTGGTCTGGCACCTGGGAGGGAACTGAGGATCTTCGTTGTGAACATGTTCCTCCAGTAGTCGTTGGCTACAAGCAAGGTGCGTTTAATCACATCCACACCTAAAGTAGTGCCTGAGCAACTGTGCCAAATCTGCCCATGCTTTGGGGAAAAAAAAAAAAAAAACGGAACAGTTAATGAAAGGTCTCATCCTTAGTAGCTCATCTGAGGTCATCCAGGTAGGCATGGGAGAGTCATCCACAGTTCAAATTACCCAGCTGTGTACCAGTGCAGTTCTGGGCCTTCTCTTGAATTGCATTTAAATATTAGTTTGGTTGCAAGCAAAAAGTCCCTTGTCTTTTTCTGTTACCATTCTCTGTGAAAACTGTGCTAAAGAAAGCCTTTTCTTCTGAGGTATTTCTGTGTTGGGTTATTCAGACCTTGCTGACTGATTTCCCATCATGGCCAAACAGCTACTGCAGATTTGAGTGAGTGTGTCTCCAGCAGCTGGCTTGCTCCCAATTACCATGGTATTCCAGAGATACACAGTCATTTATATATGCTCATACAGTCATTTATACAGCATTGTTGTGAAGTAAGACGGTATTACTACTCCTACCTTCTGGACCAAGAAATGAAACACAGAAGAGCTAAATGATTTGCCCCAGATTAATCACAGAGGTCGTAGCAGTTCCAGGAAACTGAGTCCAAGAAATACTTTAATATCATAACTGTGGGCTATCCTAACCTCACCAGGTTAAAGCTGGAAGCCTGGTCTGAATGCGGAGTAAACTGACAAACATTCAATACATCACATTCATTCAGTAGTGCAGCTTCTGGGGTTTTATCTCCAAAAATGGTTCTCACTGAAGAAACCCTTATACTTTATCATATCCTTTGTATATTAAGACATCCATATTAAAACCTTCATCTGTCTAATGTGTAGTTATTGCGTAATTGTTAAATAGCACTTTCTTCATCAAGTATGTATTATGTCTTCAACGACGGAATGAAATTATATAATTCTTATACAGAACTGTTATGAAAGTGACAATGTGACTAAGTAACAGCACAATGCCATGTGCTGTTAGCATAGTTCAGTAGACCTAAGATCAGGGTAATATCCATTATGTTCATTTGCTTGAGTGTGTCAAAGTTAACTTGACTGGGGGGAGTTGGTCATACACTAATGACAGTGTGCAGCACACAATTGGTCAGGTCATCCTGGAAAAGGGCCAGGACAATGTGGGAGACTGACATACATTCACAAAAAAAATGACCAGGGAAGAAATGATCCCAAATCCTGTAATTGCTTTTGAAAATATAATCCAGAACTGCATTCTAGGTGGCATAGGGAACTGGACTCAGCCAAGGGAGTGGTGGAACACTCCTCCCAGCCTTTGAAAGTCAGCCCACCTGCCTGGACTGCCGAGCTTACTTCTGAACCACCAATTTTGTAAGTCTTTTCCAACATCTTCAGCCAACAAGTACAGCACAGACATTAATTACAATAAGTTCCTTCCTTCTACCATGGGTTATCACACCTGCAACAGCATCGTAGGAAAAAGCATGGCTCCTCCTTGCCCCAGCTCAGCCGTTGCCTGTGTTGAGTCCCAGTGACAAAATGCAGATGGTGCAAAGAAACAAGTAATCACTCCCCGACACTCACAAAGAAACAGAACAGTGTTCATCCTCTCTGTGCTGTTACAACAGTCAGCTGGAAAGGGTATCAAAAGGCCAAACCCAGAAAACAAGCATGGATTACTCATTTTCATGTCTGTGTGAATATATTTCCTCTTTCCTGTCAGGCAAGTAGCTGTAACAGTTTGGAGAGAGAAAAACCTCTTCCTGAATATACAATAGGCCTGGAAAAGCCCTCTGGGAATAAATTATAGAAGCAACTAAATATTAATTTGATTTTGAGAAATTTAAGCCAACTTTTGAAGGTATAGTGTTTACTGTAGCAGCTGTTTTACTACTGCAGCAACATACAGAAGGGGCATTAATAAATTTGCTGAAGCTCAGAGAACAAAATAAATATAATATGCCAGGAGTTCCAGACCTTGAATGTTGCGTGGTTTGTTAAAGTGTGGGGTAGCTCTGCTTTCGCTCTCACCTTGCTTGGGTGCTGGAACCAAATGTCATGAGAATGATATCTGTGAAAAGATGCAGAGGGGAAGGGGAGGAGCAGCACCTGGGAACATCGCTGTTACTGCAACGGTTCAGACCCAGGATCTCGGTACCACTCTCAGATGGTCAAAAGTGCCAGACCTCTAGGTTTTACGATTTTTTGCAAGCTGACAGCTCAACCGCCCTTGCTCAGCTCCAAGCTACTTTAACTGGGCTGCAGCAGGTGAAACTGTCTTATGTCCCGTAGTATCAGAGTACCGGCAGAGCCAGCCCAGGTCTGCCTCCAAAAGTCCACGTAGAAATTCCTTAATTAATACAGGCTGGTGTAAGTCTTGAATGCAAAGCTTAATAGCCCTTCCAAAATGTTTGGTATTTTTAATTATACCCCTGACTCTTCCAGATATGCATATAAATGTCTAATCCTTTTTAAATCCTATTACTTTCTTGTCCTCCAAGAGCCTCTGTGATAAGGAGTTTCACAGTTTTTATGTATCTTGTGTGAAAGATATTTTTTTTTAATTTATCATTCTTTAATTTTTCACCTTTCGGTTCTATCAGATGTCCCCTCACACACTCCTGATGAGCTAGAAAGAGTGGAAATGCATGGATCTGTGTGCTGCAGTGCATTTATCATGTTGCATGTTTGCACAGTGTCTCTTCTCATGCCTCTCTTGTTCAAGGTAAACAGTCCCAACCATTTTCATACTTCAAAACAAGATTTTTTTCCAAGCAGCTATGCAATTCTGAATATCCTTTCTTAACGTCAACTGAACATGACTGCACCTACTTCCCAAAACAGAAAGGTGAAGGAATTTAATAACAAACTCCTTGAGCAGCTGACACAGAGTGGGTGTACCCAGTGGTTATAACCAATTCACCTCTGGCAAATGCATTTATTTGCCGTAGCTCAGGCACCTGTGATGCTCAGATAGTCTGTTATGTAGGGACTGCAGAGTTAGACAAACAGGACATCTCCACCAGCAGCGAAATTGATGCTTCTGGTAAGTCAGTTGGATCTTCCCTAAACAGCCCCCATGCAATCTGGATTTTACTTTTATCTTGTACCAGCTTCAGCTGGGAGTAAATCCAATTATTCTGATTTTAAAAATTATATTACAGCAGACTTAGTAAGACAGGGCAGTTAGCTCTCACTGGAGACACCACAAGGTGTAACAGGCTAGAAATATTGCCCAATCTCTTCCTTCGTGATTGCTGTCATTATTACTGTGGAGTTAAGTTGTTGCCTTGTTGTTTCCAGCCAATCATCCCTGTCTCCTTATTCATAATATGCTGCAGGCAAAGTTTTCAAGACTGTCCAGGCATTTTTTTTTTACAGCATCATGTTCTACATTATCAGAGTTGGTAAGTGAAACCACATGTAACAATAATAATATTGTCTTCTACAAGGAGGTGGGGACTGTAATGTTGTTTGAGAATAATAATTTTTCACCATATGTGTAACTAATCAAAAGCTAATGTGACAAAATGTTGTATCCTTGAAGAGAAACACAGATAACAATGAGAAGGTCATAGTTCTCTTCTTATTCAAAGAGTCACTCAGAAATTTTAACCTTTTACATTCATACTAGTCTGTTTCATCTAATTTAATATTTCCTTCTATAAGGTTATAATCTAATGTATGAAACTGAATATCACAATACACTGAACAATGATTCCTCAACCAAATAGATTTTTCTGTTATCTCTGAATGACTTTGGAATTTTAGTCTTGTGCTTTATCTGCTTCTGAAATTCAGTATAATTTATGAAGTTGCCATGAATGTAAAATTTTAGTTACCATGCTCTGTCAATTGTATTATGAAGTATTAGTAAATTTTCAGACATCTGCAAAATATATTAGTGCCCGTCTACCCCTATTTTTTACATGGAGGTAGCAGGTTTGCATATAAAATACTTAGATTAAAAATACAATCAAGTACACTAGTGTTTATATCACTTTAAACTTTTGGATTCTTGTGTATGACTGAACCGGACAGTCCTCCTTTTTATGTGGTATTGAATTGTACTTTAAATTACAGAATTAAATGCTCAAAGCAGAAACCTTGTCAGTTGCAATGTCACTGAATCAAATGCTGTAAAGATGAAGTAGCCCTGCTGTTATTTCTGTCAAAGCCTTCTGGCTATACTTCACATTTGGTGCCTTTATTTGTTCCTCTATTTCTATTTTGCTAAATAAAATGTTGAAGCAACAGCATACACTGTGAAACACAGACTGTAAATATAAGCAGTGAACTCAGGCAGAGGTTGAACATACGAAACAAATGCCACATGATTTGAAATCCTCCCCAATTTAGCAAATAAAAGCGGTAATAATTTCCAAAGAAATACATGAACATGTATATCAAAACTAAACTGGTACTGTTCTGGCATGTGGGATATTAAACAGTTATAAAGCAAGGTAATGAAGTCTCAAAATAACATCCCATACCCAAAAGCCTCACAGGAGTTACAGGATGATTTTTTGAGTATTTTCTGGTCTTTCATAGGTCCCTGAGTCTTTTTACCTCCCAGAAACACAATTGTGAGTAGTTTATATTTCTGCTTAATGTTTTTCAGAATATACACAGAGGCAGTACTACTCAGAATGAGAGAATATCTTAAGATATTATGTTGTTACTGCATTATATTTTTTGTAGGTTACAAAGTGCTCTTTTAGAAAATGTTCTAAATAATTATGCTTCATTTTGCAAAATAAAAATAGCATCTTACATTCAGTTGCTATGAATTCTTTCAAGAGAAGAAGCTGCTATATAGTAGTCAGTGAACAAAGAGGTTTGCAGATGAGCTGATTACCCACTTACTTCATTTTTAAGATGTAGTTCTACCAGCCCTGGACTGAAGTTTTAAAACTCATTGGGCTGCCTATGCCCAAATTTCACTAGCAAGTGACCTGAAGTAGTAGACCAAAAGAATCCTGCACACAAAAGGATGCTTCTTCTTAGAGCTTCATGTGTTTTGTGGGGTTTGGCACTGAGACACCATTTTCCTGGCAAATTTGCCAGTCAGATAGTGTAGATTTGGGGGGTCTGGTTGTCACTGAGCTGCAGATTCTGCAAACAGCTGTGTTGCACAAGTTTCCCATAGCATAGCACAATGCATACAACATGCCCTGTAAATCCACTTAATTTTGTGTTTTATCTGTACATCCCATGACCCTCTGGAGCCCAGTCCTTGACCCTATCCTCCTGTCACATCAGAAACAACTTTTCTGAATCTCAGTGGTCTGTCTGGAACTGTAGAAGATGAATGCCTTACTAATTAAATTGTCCCTGGTGCGATTTCTCCACTTCTGACAACACGGGACACCATGTCAGTTATGGTTCCTGCTTGCTAGTGCAAGCATTTTCTTTAACGAAAACAGGTTTGGATACCTAAGCCATGCACTTGGCACAGCTTCCAACCAGCAGACTTCAAAAAAGGTGAAATTTTAATCTCCATAATTATTGTTTAAATTCAAGCCGATATATTTGACTAAATTACAGGCAGACATTGCAATGTGGTAACTCCAGTGCTTCACCTATGGTGAGGAGAGCTTTCAATACTAAATGACATGGTTTCCAAACTGAGAATTGCTGCTTATTTTACACCAAGCAGTATGCAAAGAGAAACATTTTGCTACCAAATGAAATCTATCTATGCAAGCTAGGTGGAACTGGAATTTTCCAAAATCCTTGATTATGCTAGACTTTTGAGCACTACTCATTAAGAGGCACACTTCCTTTGGAAACACAGGAGTTTTATCTGTGATTGGACTGACTGTCACTTCTCCAAGAATCTGTTGAGAAAAATTTTCCCAGGATCACCTGAAATACAGAGCAAGGTACTCAAAACCTACAGCGGCACTTTTAAACACAACCTATTCTTGTTTTCTCAGCCTAACACAAAGTTGTGCTCAGGAAGATCTAAAACAAAGGGATAGCTTAAATATATTCTCAAGCATGAGAGATGGAACTGCATGCACTTAAAAAGAAATGAATCACAGAGCAAAACTCCTGCCTACATTTCTCAACCTAGGAAAGTTACTGTGATTCAATTCCTATTCTACAAGCTGGCTCAGCTATGACCTTGACCCCTTTATCTGAAGCTTTAAGAAGAGAATGCATCTAGAGTGGATGTGGCTTTCTGCTGGCTTGGTAAATTAGACATAACCCCCCAAAATATATTCAGGCACATATTTAGATAGATGCAGAAACAGACAGATGGCTGTAACTTAGCCTATGATCAAAAAAAAAACAAAAAAGAAACAGTCTGAAAAAAATATTTTTTAACAATTTCTTCTCCACCCACCATATTCCTAGCCAATTCTTATTCTATAAGTTCAATATTCCACAATCTTCAAATACTATTATAATTTATTAATAATTGATTGATTCTTAATTCTTCTACTCTTCTGGCATTCGTAATATCCTGAAGAATAATGATATAATCATGGCCTGGAAGCAAAGAAGACAATCTCTAATTAAAAAATGTTTTATTTTAAATTTTAAAACTATAACTTCTTCAAATGAGAGATCTATATTCACTGCTCAAGATGCTCCATGGTAGCATGTGTTGTTTTTAATCAAGATATCCTTTTATATTTGCATGATAATCTTCCAGCCCTTACACCTTGAAAAAGGACTGTAACATCTGCATTTAGTGGCTGCGCTTTGTCTTCATTTATACGTTTCACCTTTAAATATTTACCTGACAGCCTGCTTGAAATCAAATATACCGGCAGTTGGGGAAAATAAAGTGGGCCATATAACTCAAGCCAGCCATGATTTGTGGAAAATTTACATGAGCAGATTGACATAATTTATGTTCCAAGTTTAACCCGGAGTCAAGAAACAGCAGGTATGAGTCACCCACTATTTGCCTGCGTGTGGTAATGCTCAGTGCAGAAGACATGATCCCAGAAGGAGTTTTCTCTTTTGATGTTGCTTTTTGACCTCACAGAGTGTGTGAAACTAAATCCTTCATAAAATACAGTGAATCTATAAAGAATTCCGAGTGTACGTTATATATGTCCAGTTGGTGTTTGACAAGCAGACTATATTTCCCTCCCTCTTGAAAAAACTGCTGAAAGAACTTACACAACGTAAACTCCGTTGGAGGGGAGCACATCACCCTGTCAAGGGCTGCATGCATATATTAAGAAAGAAGACAGCTTTCTGGTAAAAAGTACCTGTTCTTCACCGGTCCTTCTGCTAACATTTCACGGGACACCCCTAGCAGCGCAGCATTTGTGAGGAGCAAATGCCCCATGCAGCAGGGGATGGAATCCTCCAGGCGCTGCCTTCCCAGCTCATCATTCTCCGGGTGATACAAACACCACTGAGGATGTGAGTCCAAAACTGTACTTCCTTGTAACTGTGTTCCTGTCAATGGTCACAACGCGAAGTGTTTAAGACGAGACTGTCAGATACATTGTAGGCATTTTCAGCAAATTTTGCCTTCTTTCTTTCATTTCTTCCTCACCATGAAACAGTTGATGAAGTCAGTGGACACCTAATGCCAGGCGAGTTTGTATTTTTACCTCCATTATGGTGCACTTTTAATTATTATTTCTGCGTTGAGGAATGTATATACAATCTGCTGTCAAACTTGCAGAAGTATATTTCAGAGGCTGTAAGGCTTTAGAAACTGGATGCCTAAATATGAATTTAGGTGGCTAGTTTCGACATGCAAATTTGGGAAATGGGGGCAGGAGTAGGGTATGTATTCTGCTCACAGTGCTCAAGCTCAGCCAGCTCAAGGAGCAGAGGAGATGGGGATTACTAAAGTGCATAAGGAATCAGAGGAGGAAGATTATTCATATGCCTATAGACTTGTAATAAGTAAGTACAGCCTGTTCCTGTTTAAAAAGAAGAATCGGTTCCTCTTTTTCTTTTTTTTTTTTCCCCTGGATGTGTTTGTGGAAATCATAATGTTGGTAATGACACAATGCCGGCATCACTCTTTTGTGAGTTCTTCAGACCCAAAGGCACATTAGTATTTCAGTATGTTACATCCAGATTAGATCTGCAGAATTATTCCTTATTACAGCAAACTAACTAAAGTATCGCATTGGAGATCTGAATCCTCCAAACTCACGGGCTTTTGGCACACCCTGACCATTTGCTGCTCTGGCTTGCGTATTCCACCATGAGCTGCTCTCACTTAAGTGCTGCCAAGGTTCTTCAAAGCTTTGAATGAAAACTCTTTATAAAACAAACAAAAAATCCATTACCAGCAGCCACCAAACGCTGCAGGCTTGATGAACGGCCAACCTGGAAACCTGAAGGAGGTTCGCCAGGCTGAAGAGCGGATCCTGCGGAGGTGCTGTTTACTTTAGCGACGTCTGTGCACGCTGCAGCATCGCCCTTTTGGAAGTCCAGGATCAACTGGGCTGCTAATTAAAGTACAGCATGAATCCTGTGTGTTTTAGAAGGGATTTGTAAATCCAGCGCTGTCAGCCTGCTCAAGATCTGAATTCATTATTATAATGATGTTTCAAGTTGTGTTGCCTGAGTCAGCCGCCTTGGCCCATCCGAGCGGCTGCTCCGTGCAGCTCCGGCTTAGAGGCACTTGCCACTGAAAGGCTCAGCAGCAGTTGCTCTTATCGCAGCATGCCTCAGCAGTAGTCACCCACCGCAGTCACTCCACTGAAAATTGAAGAGAGGAGCGCTGCGATAGGGAAGTCAGAATAAATTTTATACATATTTAAAGCTGAAATTACAAACCTTCACATACATATGCAGAACTGTAAGATATTGACTAAGTAGATTAGTATTGGAAAGCGCCTTAATAAAAGAAATCTTTGGCAACTTCTGTCGAGATGCTGCAGAAACCCACAGGGGTTAAAAACTTTTTAAAATTATTATTAAATATGAAGGCTGCGGCCTTTCTGAAGCAAGTACTCCC
The DNA here is from genome assembly GCF_017639655.2 of Falco naumanni. Lineage (NCBI taxonomy): Eukaryota > Metazoa > Chordata > Aves > Falconiformes > Falconidae > Falco > Falco naumanni. The sequence goes on from NC_054080.1 coordinate 6,807,536, forward strand.
TTTTCACAAAGCACATGGCTTAGTGCATTGTCTTCACTGTAACACTGGCCTTTCCCTACACAAGGCAGTGTTAGTAACATCTGATTTCAGGTGCTTTTCAGCAGCAGGACCAGCTGAATGGCCACTGGTTTCCATTGCATTTGCAAACACACATTTCCCCGTCAGTCCCAGCCTGTGTATGGGGTTGCCATTTTCCCTCCTGCTCGTTTAAATTTAGGTGCTTCTCTGATTTTTCTTGTAGCAGTACTGTCTAGCCTAGTTTGCAGACCTCTAAAAATACTGCCATAACACCATTTTACCACTGGCTCTGCAGAAATGAGGCAGTCAGGTGTTGTCTTCAGGTACGTAACTATGTAAACACAAAGACGGTTGAAAAGCGGGACTCCTCCAATGCCTCTGTGTTTCAGGAACAGAAATCCAGTCACAGCTACACAGCCCAGACCGCAGAGCCATGAAACCCAAACCTGAATGTTTGCAGCAATTAGGACTAGGGGAATTTAATGCAATTTAAATTTAATGCATGCATCTATCTCCCTGGTCTGTCATTGTGCAAAACCAAACTGCAGTGGGCTGAAGTAGGATAAAGAGCCAAATCCCGCTTGCTGTATGCACAGCACTAGCCTCCTTGAAGGTGGTAGGACTAATGGAGTGAGTAAGGTGAACAGAATGTAGCACAAATATTTTGCTTTGAGTTACTTGCAAATACCATGTCATGAAAGGGGAATTTCACACCTCACTTATTAATATTGTAGCCAAGAAATAAGAAATACATTTGCCTTCAGCGGACTCAGTTTTCCCAGTTGCTGGTTCAGCTGAATCTCCCCTAGAACAATATTTATATAGGCCCTACAGATGAAGAAATGTCTTATCCAGTCCGGATGTATGAATTTCAAGATGCCTTTAATACCCAAATCAAGCTGTGTGTCTTCACAAAGAAAACTATACTATTTATGATGGCATATATGTGGAATTTAAGGAACCTAGAGATTTGTATGAGGAAGTGAAATGTTGGTAACACCTCTTTTAGTCCTTGAAAGGCAGATTGTATGCACAACAGATGTCTTTTCTGTGAAACATTGTTCAAAGGAGCATTGTACTACTGGCCTCTGTTTGATTGCCTCTAGCTATCACCCTAGTGAACAGGCAAGAGGGCTGTGAAGCAACTCAAGCATGTATACACCAGCAGTAGATAAGTATTAATGAAACCAAACCTTCCCTCTGCAACACTCAAAAAAAAGAAAAAAGGCAGCTTTATCATGTTATTTTAATAGGAAATTATCAATTACATTTGGGTTTGGGGCATGTTAGGTAAGACACTGACATGCCCACACTCTCACATTTTCTTCCATATGTGTTTTTTTTAAGATGTCACAAAAAATGATGTGTGTGTCAGAAAATGGTTTTATCCTCATCCCCCAGAGATAAAAGAATTAAACCTTCCTTCAAGCACCAATGAAATCTGAAAGTGTAGGAAGAAAGATCCATTTGCTAATAGTATATTTTCCATGTCCAAAGTTGTGTTTAAAAAAAAAAAATGTATGTATATATATTCAGCCCCACAAACCTTTGTACATTTTTGTTACCCTGCAGTACATTGAATATTAACAGAAATTGCCTCTGTCATTATTTCCTGTTAAAATGCTCTAAGGATGCTCATTGTCCTGGTATTTTAGTGAACAATAGAAAATTCTCCTCCTGGAAAGGAAAACGATACTGTTTAGTTCTGTTAGCGTCCTAAGGAAATCGTGCACGATGATATTTATTGCTTCTGGGACACTTTCTAGATGCAAAAGGACAGGGCTCGGCCACTGCATAGAGGGGCAGTGCTACGTCCAAGCACCATGTTTTATGCCACTTGCTACAGTAAAAGCTGATGGGTTTTTTCCTGTAGAGCAGCTATTACACAGTGTAGAGAGTATAGAGGCATACAAAGCTCTCTAGCTTACTTCCTGACACTCCTCCCTTCCATTTCAGCCTTTTTCAAATTGTTTTGATGAAAACCTATTTTCTCCTGCTTGCAATTTTTGCAATTTTCAGTACTTGAGAAGGGGCACTAGAGAATGAAATCCTACCAGTTTCATCTACAGATCAGGCACAATATTATAGGCTTCCTCACAATATTTTAATGTTAACCTGGAACATGTATTTCTGGACAAGATTTGTCTCCCTTTAATGCCTAAGTGATTCCATCCAGTTTTGAACCTTTATGTAAAAATTTGAGGGTTTTAAAGTACTTTGCTGATTCCCTGAATGCAGGTCCCTGGAACCAGCAGCATTCGGCAGCTTTTCCTGGTAAGTGGCAATTTCCAGCACCGAACAATTTGTGATATAATTCTGGGCTGAAAGCAACCTCTACTGCCTAAGTCAACATAAAAATTTGACTGATAACACTTATTAAAAGGTAGATTGTCTGGGACGTAATTATATAATGTCTGTCTTTCCTCTTCCTGTTTGCTGTCAATTTTAATATGCTGAATCATAAGGTTAATGTTTTTTTTTTTTTAAGTCTGCTTTGAGGCTGTTGTAGTTCTTCTCATATTTATGCTTGCTTTTTCCCTTAATTATCAGTAAATTATTATTCTTGGCGAGGCTGCACTTTTCCATCGTGAACTGTTTACCTTCCAAACAGGCTTTGCTTCCTCCTTATCTGTGCTGGCTCGTTGATACTTCCTACTCCAGCAGCTCTTTTCCTCCCCACATATTGTGCACAAACCTTCTCCTCCTCGCCAGCCACATCCTCACCTTCACAGCTCACTTCTCTCTCTCTTTCTCTCTTTCTGAATAACAAGCCACTTCCTCTCTCATTTCCTCCCACAGAAGATATTTTTGGTCCCATTCCCAAAAAATCTCTGGCATTAAATAATGCCCATTCCTGTCTTTCCAGTGGGCAGGCTTCCAGATGTGTTTCATCTGGCCAACAAATTGGGGGCAGGTCTGGCTCAGTAAATCATGTTCATTGCTGGGCTGGCATTGCTGGCATCCCTGGGCAGTGGGGAACAGAGCTGGTTGGTGCTCATCCCCTGCAGCGACAGGCTCTCTGGTTTGTTTTCAGATCAATTGCAAGAACCTTGTTGTTGTATAATATGAAACCAGGGCTTCCCATTTTTATATTGCAAGTGAAAAGGCTATTAAACTGGGGGGGGGGGGGGGGGGGGGGGGGGGGGGGGGAAGTGCTGAGTCAGCTGTATTTATGCAGCTAAAATACCTTTCTCTATTTATTGAATGGTAAATGTATTATCCAATTACCTCCCTATCCTTAACAAAGTTACAGGTCACTTGGAAATAAGTTCAGTGATTCTGGACAAAACCAAGAAAGATCTCTGAGGTAGAGGATTCCTCATACATACAGCTAAAGAAGATTGTCTGTGAAAGTGTACACTTTTGAAAGAAATTGTGTTTACTCTCCTCCATCCTGCTTTAAGCAGTTCTGTTTCAGCTTTCACTTAAGCGGCCAAAATGAACTAAAATGTCCTAGAAGATTTTTAAAGAAAGCACTGTTTTTCTGATTTCTAGTTTTGAATTTCTACTTAAGTGCCCATCTTACAGAAAGCATTCAGGTTTTTTCTTTATTGTTTTAAATCTGTTAATTTACGTAACAATACTAATCAATGCCGACCAGGTAAATACGCAAATAAATAAAGCAAGGATCTTACACAGCCAAAAACGCACCTTTAATTTGACTGAAACATTATACTTACAGCATTAAGCCATTTTGATCTTCACCTTCAGGATGCCGACAACCGAAGACCTGAGTGTATGAATAAATTATCACGAGGTGGACTTGCCTGTGAACTTCCAGTGCAGCAACCGCTCCATCCAACTACGTCTGTACGTGCTCAGAATAAAATACAAGGTGATTTGAGCTGGTCCTTTCCCATCAAAGAGAGGGAACCCTCCACCCTTCCATCTACTGTTGGGTGAGAGTAGAGATCCTTCAGAAAAGTTTAGCACCAAGGGCAAGAAGTCTCCATTTGCCTAACGCTTGGACCCTGCCCCACAGCCAGCACCTTGCCGTCAGCACCTCTTGGTTGTTCCCTGCCTCTGATGTCCCCTGAGGAGTGTGCCACCACCCATCCCAAACCTCTCTCCTCCCATCATGGCTCCAGCCTGTGCCCAGCAGCCTTTGTGGAATGCCATGCCCCTAAAATAAAGTCTTTCTGAGCAGCAATGCAGTTTGCATGGTACCGTGAATTTGTAAAGAAATGTACTGATAAATGAGTAAGCTCATTAGGAGCTGGATTGGGCTGCTGCTATGCTAAAGGACAGGGCATTTTTATAAGAGTCGTTGTACTTCCATCGTATGGCCAGTGGGCTATACTCTCCAAGTAGTTAGGCACTGAATTAATTAATATTTCCTGGAATGAGACTTGGTCCCCAAATACCTTCATAAGATCGCTGCTTTAACTGAGACAACAGGTTTCAGATATCCCAATTAACAAGAGACCTGAGGTTAAAGCTCATTTATCAAATCTTGCAATGCTGAAGTCTGAGTTGCAAAAAGCTCATTTTAACAGATAAAGGAGAAGCAAAGACCAGTCAGGAGGCCAGCTTTGATCCCAGACTAACTCAGATGAGTGGCACCCTTGTAAAACCAGTAGAGCAGCAACGTGCATTACAGTCAGAGCCTGTATTTCAGTCAGATGTGGGGTTTTTATTGAAAGAAGACAAACAACGTAATCAGAACAATGTAAGTCCTGACGAGTGATGAGTTCATGTTTCACAGCTTGTTTTCTCACAAATAAACATGGGTTACCTTGGGCAAGTCCCTCATTCTCCCCACAGTTTTGGTGGTAACCTTCTGTCACGGTTTAGCCCCAGCCAGCAACCAAGCCCCACGCAGCCGTTTGCTCAGTCCCCCTCACCCAGAGGGATGGGAAGGAGGATTGGAAAGGAATATAAAACTCAAGGGTTGAGATAAGAACAATTTAACAGGTAAAACAAAAGCTGCGCACACAAGCAAAGCAAAGCAGGGAATTCGTTCCCCACTCCCCACGGGCAGGCAGGCTCAGCCATCCCAGGGCAGCAGGGCTCCATCTCACGTAATGGTTACTTAGGAAGACAAACACCATAATGCCAAATGTCACCCCCTTCCTTCTTCTTCCCTCAGTTTGTATACTGAACATGATGTCATATGGTATGGAATAGCTCTTTGGCTAGCTTGGGTCAGCTGTCCTGGCTGTGTCCCCTCCCAATTTCCGCTGCCCACCCAGCCCTCTGGCTGGCAGGGCCCAAGGAACTAAAAAGTCCCTGATTTAGTACAAACATCACCCAGCAACAACTAACAACATCACTGTCCTATCAACATTGTTCTTACATCATAGCCAAAACACAGCACTGTACTAGCTACTAAGAAAAAAATTAACTCCATCCCAGCTGAAAGCAGGACAGTTTGCCATGCATAAACCTTAGAAATAGCCTGAGAACCCTGAAACTCACTCTTTAGGTGGGTCAGGTTTAGGCCCATACATTTTCCTGAACAAAGCATCCTACACTTTGCCAGGTAGAATAGCTAACAACTGGACTAAGCAGAATTTCAGCAGGTTTGTACAGGCCAGCTGATATATTCGTGCTGGGTCTAGATTTAAACCTTAAACTAGGAAATATCTCTGGTACCATTTGTAAAAAAATTACGAATTTTTTTCCCATCATTTTTCTGTCTTGGCTATTGCACTGAAGACCATTTGTATCTGGATCTCCTATTACTTTTCAAATTCTTTCTGAAGATCCAGAATTGCAATCTTCAACATTTTTACATGACTTTAGTGAACAAGCTGGTTTCACAAAGGCCTGCAAAATCAATCCCCTAGTGCCTACTGCGTCCCACTATTTCTATGTGGGGTTTGCTCTGCTTTCGGTTCATAAGAAGAATTCTGTAAAACAAATCATTTAGCATTGCAGATACTAGAATCTCTGTTAAGCAGTGCCTTCTGTTCCAAAACATGGGTTTTTTTGGATACTCAGTTGGTTACCTCAACACATTTAGGAGGATCTAAGCTAACACTCTACCTAAACTATAGGTTGAGAGGCAGTGATTTGCTTACACTTGTCAAAACCCCCTATCAGCATCATTTCCCATAGGACTAGTTAAAATCAGACAACTTTCTGTGAAGTTATTTCCCACCTCTACTTTCTGATTACACACAGGTCTGGTGTTCTGGCTGCTGTACACAGTGCTCTGAAGTGTTGCCCTTGTTTTTGTTTCTAGGGCTGGATGCACTCACTTTAAGTGTTCTGGCCTTCATCTCCAGCTAAAGAGCATGGGTGTCTCATCAACTGTTTAAATACATATTTCATCTGTAAAATCTTGAACATCATCCTTCCTTCTGAGACTCTTCCCCCTGTGTATTTGATCCCCTCTCCTTTAGAGACAGTCAAGTTCTATGAGTTGCTGGTGAGGAGAGGAAAGAGAGAAGGAGAAGCCTTTTCCAAGATCTGTGAACAACAGGTTATTTAAAGCTCCTTCTATCATTGCAAGCCTATTCCTTCACACAGGGTACCACATACTCTTCAAGCCCACTATCGCTTTCTGCCTTCCCCAAATTACCCACCACGTCCTTATTTCCCACCACTTGCTCATTCCCCCCAGACCCCCTTGCCCCTGCCTCCCTGTGCAGGTTCAGGTATTAATGGACTGACAAACTGCACAGCATAAGAGGTTAGGAAGGACCATACTGACTCAAGTATTGTGCGGCTCCGTCTCCAAGAGCAGCCAAACACCTACAGAAAGACTCTAGCAGAGTAGAGGGGCATCCCTCACCACATACACACAGGATCCAGCCTCCAGAACCTGACCCCTGCGTATTTCAGGCTTTAATAGCCATTACCAAGTCAATCACCAGCAAATTTATCAAATTCTTCTCTGGTTTCCATTATGCCTTTGGACTTCACAACACACTGTGGCAATGATTTCCACAAGTTTGTGGTAAAGATAAATAATGTATAATTCAGATGCTTGAGTAGTTTCACTTTAACTAATAATTTAACTATTCTTCCTTTCTCCTCCCACACAAACAATTTGAAAACTTTCACAGTAAGGTTTTACAAATATCATTCCGAAGCATTATCACCACCTTTTTATGTGTCATCAAAACAGATCTTTTTTTGATCCACTTTAATGTACAAAATACATGTGAAAAAAAATTCTTTGTGTTAAATGTTGTAGGAAAAAAATATTTTAAAACTTTATTGAGCAATTTAAAAAGGGAAAAATCCAAAGACAATAACATAATGTTTTGGAGGAACATCTGTTTTCCTGTAGTCTAAATCAAGTTTCTGATTCAGATGTTATTATCCCCATGACAGAAAGAAGATGTAACTGTGGCTGTATGGAAATACCTGGCTGTGTGGCAGTCCCACACACTTTGAGCAGTTTCACATGTAAGATCCAAGTTCCCATGACACCAACACAAACCAACTGCTTTCAAGAGTTAGTCTAAAAATGAAAGGTTTATGTAGGAGCCAAACAGTGATGCATATAAAGCAACAAAATAGTAAGTAATTCCCATTATTACATTTCTAACTCTGATATCAGCCATACCTCCTGCTCTCAATAAAGGGGAATAAATCCATTATACAAAAGCCATCTGAAAAGGACAGAAGAACACTGCCCGCAGACTTTAAGGATGCATGAGAACAGGAGATAGATTAAATTGTCTGCTCAGGACTTGATAGTGACAAGACAGCCAAAGTTGCATGAAGTCTCAAAACAGACATTTTACCTTAAGAGTAGTTTCTACAAAATTCTAGGCCGTTCCAACACAGTTCTAGGTTTCAGTCATGTCCTATAATATGCTGATTTTCTCAGCTTCTAGGCATTTTTATTTAATGTTATTGTGGATATTTTTATGCTTAAAGGTTCTCTTCCTTTTTTGATGTGTTGGTCTTTGCACAGTACTGAACTGTAAGAGGTTTTGCATAAGGACAGGAATGCCTTTGTTTGTTCTAAGTTTTCTGCATTGCAGTTTCACTGACAGTCTGTTTTTTTACCTTAAGGGATTGACTGCCTCTACACCATTTATTCATGTATACATGTTTGTACTTTCTGGTCATTCTCTGCATCTGGATCTTTATGCTTCATAAATTCAATGAGAGTTTTGCCATTGACTCCAGGGAGAACAAGATCAAGCTTTAATTCATTTTCCCTCTAACTTAATTGATCTTTTCAGTCTCCCCTCACACTGTCACATCAGATCTTCCCAAACTTCTCATCATTTTCACCACAGCTTTGTTGCAATTAGCTACCTCTGTGATTAGTAGAAAGAAAATCCCCATTTGTATCTTGTGGGGGCTCAGTAATCAAACCCCAGCTGGTTGTATGGAAATAGTGTCACTTTGTCTTTATTTTGATCTCTGTCTGAACCCCTTTCCAAGATATTCTGGAGTTTTATCATCATCATTTTAGAGAAGAGAAACTCAGCCACAGAAGAGTTATGTGATTGATCCAAAGTTTCTCTGCAAGTCAGCAAATCAAATAGAAACAAACCCACTGCATCACGCTTATATCTTCTCTGCTTTTCTAGAAATAGGACTAAGCTTCCTCAAAAAAAATTTTCCCCCCACTTTAAGGACAAAAGGCATGAATAACACACTTGGATAAACCAACTAAGTTAATTTACAATTACGTGCTAACTAAACTGACCTCTGAGACTGGACTTCTCCCACCAATATACAGTGATTTTTCCTCTGGCACCCTGCCAGCAAGGAACTGTGACAGAAGGAAACTGTCCTCTTATTTCAGTGTATATTAAAAAATCAAGGACTGTATTACAATTTTCTGTGCACAAAGATGTGCGTAACTCTCTTGTCTTTAGACTGCTTGTATCTCTTCAATCTAAAAATTTAGAAAATATGTATAATACGGGCTCGGGGCAGAAGGTAATGAAGTGCTTGAATTGTAGTGGACTCATTTTCCTTATCACCAACTACAGAGTCAGTCCATTAGTTGGCTGCCAGCAGGTCCAATCATGCTAAATCCATGTGTATTAATGGATTTGGAGTAAAGGGTCAGGAATCACAGAAATTCAGATTTCTCCTTTCCTACCCCCTGAGTGATTAGCATGGATTTAGCACCTGGGAAAACATCCTTAACCTTACACCAGTTTGTCTTGAAGGGTGGTGCAGCACAAAAATGCAGGCAGCAAAAATTGCTTGGCCTTTTTGAGTGGTATATAATTTACAGAAGCATTATGCAGCTTATTGAGGTTTTTTTCTTTAGTTTTGCTCACAAATAGAACAAATAGAGCAAAAGAGGTAATAAGCAGCATCTGCATGGCAGTTCTGCCCACAGCTTGCACCACGGTGACAGACAACACCTGATAAACGTGTGGCTGATGGCACCATAATTGGGTACTGGTGCTGGTAGCAGCCATGGGATGCAAGGAGTGAGAGCACAAAGCACGAGCCCTGGGAAATGGGACTAAGCTGTTTATGATAAATCTACTGCATAGAAGAATTTGAAAGTATGCATGTAACTAAATATATTTTTAATCAAACCCCAGATGTTGTTCGGTATAGTCCAGGATTACAGCATGTTACAGATTCATTGACTTGGCCTCCATCCAGTGCCTGAGACAGAGATGCCTGAGCACCGGTATGGGTAATCACCAACTTGCTTTCTCCTGAAAGGAGTTCGCTCCAGCTACAGTTCCTACAGTTTCTATGAATGGAGTTACTATCACCAGTGTCTCAGATTTGGGACTAAATCCAAAAAGCCAAAAGCATAATGTGTGTTCATTCTTTCCCTTTAAACCACAGCCAGAGGAGAGGTGGTTTTCTCTCCTGTCTCTGCAGTAGCTCAGGGATGAGAGAGCCCATCGATTCAAGTCTATCTCCTGCCTTTTGTATTCAAAGCCCTCCCTGCCTGAAAAAAAGTGCCTTATCTGCCATGCCAACCCTTATTCTGAATATTTTCCTTTCTTCTTACTGAAGTGGGTCCATCACCCAGAATAAAATTCATCAAACCAGAGAGTAAGAGGCAAAGTGTGACTAAGAAAGAAAAGAGGGGGAATTAGACAGCCAAAAGAAGCTTGCCCATTAGGACGCTGTCTGGAAAGGATCCTGGTTCTGTCCCTCCTGTAAGGAGAGTTTATTTAGTTTACATGAAACAGTTTTGGGATTACCATAAAATAAGCATGAAATTGGCTTCAAGCTCCTCATCACTGTAAAAGCCGAGGAACTTCTGGGCAAAAATGAAAGCAAAGTATTAGTCTTGTTAGGAAAACAATACAAAGCAGTTGCAATTACAAAACTCAGATGGATCTAGCTTCAGCTGAAACATTGGCATCAATTTTAGGACCATCAGTTTGGATTTAAGCACAAAATGTGAATCATAAATTTGCTGATTATGAGAGAATTGTAAACACAAATACAAAGGGATGCTGGCAGGCCACCAAAAATCCTATTCATCTCCTCACATTGTATTTTTTCAATTTATTTTGGTTTGTCAATTAGATCTTCAAGGATAGCTGCAATGGAGAGATGAAAACTTCAAAAGGAAAGGGGAAGGAGAGAAAAGCAGCAACATGCTGATAAACATATTTTTATGGAAGACAAATGTTTATTTGGAAGTCTTGTAGGAAGCAATGCAATGGGTTAGTGGGAAGGGAAATGGAAAAAGTAATTAGGAGAGAATGAAGCCAAAGGCTTTGTAAGCCCTTCAAGTGCACCCCCAAAGCAGAACAAACTATTTCAATTTCTGCCTAACCTGCCCTCAACACCTCACAATGTTACGGTTGTAGTATCTTCCCACAACAACCCCCCAAAATGGCCTTTTCCCAGTATCCAGCTGGATTCCACCTTTCTGCAGGTCAAGCCTATAACTAATCTGTCCACCCTCTGCATTCAGGGAGGACAAATCTCTGTGCTGTTTTGCACCAGTAGGGGAAGACTGTGACCATGTCCTTTAGCAGACTTAATTTCCATAGGCTAAACACCTTTGGTTCAGGGTTTCTTCATGGATCATGACCTTGCTCTTGCTCCTCTCCTCTGGACTGTCTCCAAAAGCCTTCAGTCATGTTGCATCTGAAATGAGATAAAGGTTGACAGCAAAAGCTTCATTAACGCTGAGTGGAAAGATGGCTTCATGGGAGGCATCCTAGATATTTAAATCATTAGGTCCCCCTCTGAAACTGAGTCTCCAAATATTTGAGGTTCACTCATTGCAATTCATGACAGAAAATTCAAAGGCTGAAGATAGAAAGCATTTATATGCATGTATATGTTCTGTCTGATATGCAACATACAGCTGTTCTGTTTTATGTCTGAAATACTGCATAAAGCAAGCATAATGAATTCCCTGACACAGTGGGTTTTTTCCCTGACAAAGAGGAATTTACTAAAAGATTGTTTATCAAGCTTAAAAAAAAAAAAAAAGAAATCAGTCTAATTAATGTTACCAACACAAGAAGTCAGCATGTTTGCATGAACTTTGCCAAGACTGAATAGAACTACTGGTCCATAAAACCAGTTCAGCTGTTCAGTGAAAGTCAGTTTAGGACTTCATACAGAGACGTGTTGCCACGAAGGCAGACATAAAGCAACAAAGTCCTCTATCACTGCCACCTGTTAACCTTGCAGTCTGCTCTTCTTTGCTACCTATTTATTATTTACATGATCTGTACAGTCTTTCTGGAAGATTTCAGAAAAGTCTTTGTGTCTTCTACCTTCTTAGAGAATTGCTTCTCCATTTTCTCCTTACGTGTTGTGACCTGCTATGCTTCCAGAAGCTTGTTCTTTCACTTCAGAGACAGAATTTTTTTGTTTTGCCTATTTCTATGAAAAGCAAAACATGAAAACATTTTCTAAGCTGAAAAAAAAAAAACAAGTCATTATTTCATATATCAAAAGGCTTTGATTTTAGTAGAGTAACATAGGCACTGTCACCCAGTAGAGAAGGGAAATTTAAAATTAAAGCTCAGGAAGTGTTATGGGCCCAAACCACCACTGCAATGAAGCTTTCTTGCACTGAGCACAATTCCTCTAGCAATGCAGTTGTCCCTGCTTAAGACAGTCTAGGAGGTATTATTTCGAGCGTGGCTAAAATACTTTCACTTAAATTCAGATTAAGGGTCTCAGCGCCACAGAGCTTTTATGTGTGTGTCCATCCTGCATCTGCATAGTGCTCCATTCTAACTATGCGTTTGAGTTTGCACTGCTTTGTCTAGGAGGTGGTTAACTCATCCACATGTTTAAACTGAGGTTCAGCCCTGGAGCTTCACGGAATAACAATGTGAAAATTTACAGGTTGAAACAAAGCCCATGGAGTTTTAGTAGAAAATTTCCTCTTGACATCACTGTCTTGAGAAATCCTTTATGCACCAAAATATAGTCCCAAAGAGGTGGAAAGATAGCGATAGCTGATGAACATTTTTCCAAATGCTAGTTTTCTTGTTTCAAATATAGATGTGCTATTGCTTCAGCTACTATCAAATCCATGTTTTCCATCGTGATAGCATTAAGTGTTAATGTGGGAATAGTTAAAGGAAGCACTTTTGTTTCCACAATTAGAAAGTTCCCAAAGGCAGATATAATCACTGTGGTCTTTTGGGGACTGATGTTCGAAACTAGTGAGGTCTGTGGCTTCTCTTGAAGTTGGACTCATAGTATTGCAATATATCATAGCCAATTTATTCTTCTAACATCCTCTGAGATTCAGAAGTTTCCTAAGCATTGAATTGAAAATGATTTCCAGGAGTGTGGAAAACAAAATAACACACTTACACCCACTATCAAACGAGCATATTTCTCTATCCGTCACATGAACATCTGACTATGTGAGGATGTGAGTGTCTGAGCATGAACCTCAAAATTCTGTTTTTTTTAAGAAGTTTTTGTGAGCCAGTGAATTGAATACACTGGGCGTTTTTTTTTTTTCTTCTTTTGCTTTTGTTTGCCTTATTCTTAGGTGGCATGCAGAAGGAAATGTGTGTGACAGTTAATAGCCAAGCAGAGAGGAAAAACTTTAAAATGCTCTCGTGGCTCAAGTTTCCTGCTCAGCTGCAGAGCATGTAGGTCCTTCCACACTCGCATGCTGGTCCTTCCTGCAGCCTCCACCCCTTCACCGGGTGTCAGTCTCTCTTAATGAGTGAGATCTGAATGTACAATCCAAGCTCGGCTGACCCTTGGCTTCCTTCGCCATTAAACCATTCAGTTTCATGAAGTGGTGGTGGCTTTGAAATGTGTACCGCTGATCTTCAGGGACAGGGGAGAGCTCATCAAACTCATTGCACTCGACAGCCTATTCTAATCGGAAAGTTGAAACAGAGTCTTGCTGCTGAATTGAAATGTCTGTAAATTGCTGTCTAACAACATACAAATAAATAGACATATAAATAACTGATTTGTTCAGGCCCTCCAGTAAATCATTAATATGCCTTAATTTAATTTGCATGCTACTCTTCAGACTTTTCTTGATGAACCTCATCACAGACAGGAATTAAAAGGGATTGTTGGCAGATGAGGGGGGAAAAAAAAAAAAAGACTTCAAGCCACTCAAAATGCAGGAAAAAGCTTGAAATTTTATATCTGCAAGGTATGGCTGGTAGTCATGCAGCGCTTAATCCGGTCGAAATAAGAGGAGCTCCTGAAAGTTTATTACCACTAAATGTTCTTTAAAAGCATGGGCTTATTACGTCAAGAGGCAGAAGAGGTGGAGATTAAATGAGGCATCTGGTCTCCTGGGTCTCCAAAGTCGAAGGGAAATGCCCTCATCCCATCAACCACTACCAGCAAAATACACCCACACAGAAAAAGAGGCTTTTTATTCTTGAGGTAAATATAGATCCAGTTTTCTCTTCATTGTTCAAAATGTGTGGGATTTTATAGCTTAGTGCTAGACAAGCTCAATACCTGACTGAAATAACCTTAGAGAAAGATACATATTGAGGGCTGAATTCAGACTGCTCTGTGAAAGTACATCTGTTTTATATGAGACACACAATCTGTCTCATTCCAACCTGCATTTCTGGGTCACTTGAGACATTTAAACTGCACTTATAATTAACAGCTATTTTTAAACAGCGAAAAAATAGAGCACTGGTAAGGTACAAAAGCATTAAAATTGCCCCAGTTTTGCTTTTCAATAGGACACACCACTGCAATATGCTTCAAGATCAAAGAGAGCTCAGAAAAAAGAGACAGGCCGATCAGTGGGGATAAATTGTTCCCATTATGATGGTGTAAGAATAGGGTTCTTTCAATTGAAACAATTTAATAACCACATTCATTACATTGGTGTCCACTTGGTTTTATCTGAGCAGTTTTTGCATAACTGGGGAGCAAGTTCAATTGAGCTTATTCTCTAGAAATTAAGATGTGCAGGGTTTGACATTCAGAAATTAGGCACTAATAGTCAGCAAAGCAGTTGTCTTGAGATTCCCCCTGGATGTAGCTGGATCTGCCTACCACTAATTATGTCAAATGCAAATGTATTCTCTAAAAGACACACCAAAAAATTTCATTAGCTCATCTCCAGACAGCTAAGGTTATACCAGAGCAATGACAGCTATCAGCACACGATCTTTTCCGTGTTTATAACGTCACTTTCACAAAAGCAGAAGTCAGGCAACTGCAGCGCTGCTTTGTAAACTTTTCCCTCCACAGCCAGCAGCAGAAGTGCTTTTAGGGGCCAGCCTTCAACCACCCTAAGCAAAGCAGCCAGGCAACATCTCCGGGGTGACACTTCCAGCAACATTTTTATAAGGAACAAGAAAGTCATTGATAGATTTCCTTCTTCCCCCAGCACTGACTTCAGCAGTGGACACCTAGGTTTAGCAAAGAGGAGAATCCCATGCCAGTGCCAGCAGCCCAGGCTGGGGATGATTGAGTTTGCCAGTTCTCAGCCCCACAGCAGAGCACAATGCGTGCAGTGAGGTGCTGCTTGGCTTGAGATACAACATGAGTATTAAGAACAAATCTGCACAAATTCCTCTGCAAAGAACCGAACCCGGAGTTTGCAGATGATGTATAAAGCCCACCTTATCCATTTCTGTCTGCTGGCCTCACTGGTAAGTGGAACATAGGCAGGAGCATTAAAAAGACATTTCCCAGTGCACATGGGATCCTTTCTTGTTTTCTCGCTGCTGCCAGACCAGTGACGAGTAAAGGACTGTTGAAGTATGCGTTGGGTGACAACTGCATAATAGCAGCATTTCTTCCCTCTCCCTCTGTCCTCTTCTTTTTTATCAGAAGACAAAGTGTAAAAACTGCAAAGTTATCCTTGCCTTGGGAAAAGCTTTTAAATGGATGGCTTTTCCAGAAGCAACAGTGCTTCTCTTACTTGGCTATTTCCCCAGATGGGATTTGCAATATAAAACCATACATGGATCCGATATTGAGGAAAGGGAATAGACTTGTACAAATCACTGGGAAGATAAATATGCCACGTAGATCAATAAATAAAACCCAGTCCCCAAAAAATCAAACTCCAGCATTCCAGGCCAATTAAGATGTTATTTACTGCTTACGTGATTGCTAGTTTGATGCTCTCCTTGTTCATTTTTACACTATAGGCATTTGTTTTGTTGAAAGATATATAACTGATTTTTAAATAGAAAATGATATAGATAGATTTTACGTCTCATAAAACTGTTAATCTGTGCTCCATATTAAATATATACTGTAGTATTTTTTTGTATTTAGACACAGCCCTAGTATAATTAAAATAAAGTATGCTGGCTTTATTTTTTCACTAAGTTGTTTCCAAGCATAGAGCTCAAATAACAGTGCAACTGCAGCATGAAATGTGGTTATAATAGCCTGAGACCACATTTCCTGAAACTAAAACATGGGAGATAATAGTGTGAAGGTACAAATTAAATGCAAATAAAACAGATTCCCCATTGTTGCTAATCCCTGGATTGGATTTCAGTAAGAAAATTAGCTGTAATATTTAACTTCTTTGTATAGTAATCATTGACATATTATCAGTTACATTTTCAGAGTTTACATAGGAATTATTGCATGGGAATTTGAGAAAGCCACGCATCCACCTTTTAAACCCTAAATGAACCTATTCTGTGGCAAAAAGTATAGCAATGTCTAACACTGAGGCAGTTAGACAGTCAGTTGTGATTAAAAAAAAGTAAAAAGTTGGTAACGGATATGCATTTGGTTGCTACCACCTGATTTTCTACATGTATCCTGACTTAGACCTTGTCTTACATTAAGTGAAAGATGTGTTGGTGAGACTGCCAGTTTAATAAGCTTATTAATAACACATTTATTTAGATAAAAGTCCAGCAAAACTTAGTAATCAACCAAGTTCATAAATTAGTTTAAACCCAGTATAAATATATTTAAAAGTCCACATGAAGCATTTGCATTATTTTAATGAAATAAATGTAAAATAAGTTAGGTAAAACAAATGCACATTTTATACATGGACAACACTATAATATTTGAGGAAAGCATCAGGATGTTTAAGAAAGATACTCCCATCTCTTTGAGAGCTCATTTAGATCAGCTTACATTAGCAAGCACTTTACTTACAGCATCGCAGAGCCATGTGATGTGATAAATTTGTAGCATAACTTGCAACTCTGAGTAGTTTGATGTATGGTTGGAAAACACACTCAAGGGAATTGAGCAAATCGCTTTGGAGAGCCCTGTGTCAAAGATCTACATACAAATATTTGAATGGACAATTTTTTTCCTATGGCCTTTCAAACAGAATTACACCACAAAAAATAACTACAGGTTGTGCTTTTCTTGCTTAGGCTTATTTTGACAGACCGAATCACTATTTGATTTCTTCCGCTTGTTTTTTTCCTGACTTTTGGGTCATGGTTAGCTCACATTTCTGAAATCCTGAAATCTGAATTTGACCTGTTGCTCTAACACATAAGACTCAGTTCCCATGTTCATAAGCTACAGGTGAATCTTGAAATACCTGTTTCACCCTTAGCCAAATTAGTGCAAAAATACATGAAATACTGCGAGATCTTGTCAGAAGGAAAGAAATACTCTTAGAAGCATTTTAGGGAAAAATCTCTCCGCTCTTCCCTGCTCTCCCTTTTCTTGGAGCACTGAAGATCCTAGATCACTAGATTAGTAAATTATCCAGCATCACATTTCCACTGGCAGTGAAGAAGGAATCTGGTCTAAAGCCACTAAAGTCACTAAATCTGGCCTCAGTGTGATCAGGCCACTCGAGACATCTGCCTCTGTTCATCCAAATATTATAGCATGAGCTTAGGTAACTGAGAGCAGGCAGCAGCAGACAGATCCCCTCGCGGTTTTCTTTCCCAATGGCTCTGTGCTGCACTGCCTGCAGGAGTATGGGGGCAGCTGCCTTGCGACCTTTAGGTTAGGTCCCACAAAATGGAGCTTGTCCCACAAGCCATGGCACAATGTCCCTGTGATTATGGGCTTTGACTGGCCGCAAGATGTTGCCAAATGTTAATTAAGTGTCCACTCTCTCTTCTGTTTCAGAAGGTTTTTATTTTAAAGGTGTTGTGGGTTTCACGATGCAAGAATATATGTATTTGAAGTGCCTCTAAAATACAAGACTTTTATTTTTGCCTTTCATCCAGGAAGAACAGCTAACACTATCGTCTGAGGTAGGTAGGTGACACAGAGAATGATAAATAAAAGCTACTCCTGAAACATCAAGCACTGGCATTCCAGGACATTAAAGATATTATTTTTGCTCAAGCAATTGCTAGCTAGAGCTTCTGTCTGACTTGCAAACCTACTGCAAGACCTTCCCAAGAAAATCACCGTATCAATGATACCATTGTTATTTATATGAAGAAAATTCCCCACAGACAGATGAAAGCATGTGCATCCTGCACTCGGTGAAAGCAGAAATAGCAGTTTAATTGCAGAAAATGGCACTGCCCAAACAAACAGGGTGTCCTCCTCCCTGAGGAAATGTATCTCAGCAGTCCTGATGCCAGCCAAGATGACAAAGGAAGGACAAGGCTTCGGTCTACCCCAGGGATGCATGGCTCAGTCTCCTTGTCAGCTTGCTGTCAAAAGCTTCTCATACACCAGGACAGGTCCCAGACCACTTTGATGACATAAATCTATTAAATCACATGAGCTGTATGTAAGCTGCCGTTTTGCTTCTCTGCCCGACCCAGTTTCTGACTGTGCTTGTGGGTCTGGCTCCATGCCAGGGCTGCCCCACCAACATTCAGCCCATGGTCAAAACACCCACAAGCAGCCAAAGGCAGAGGAGCCTTAAGCATCATTCCCTTTCAGAATAATTTCCCTAATATTTCTTGCAAGGGGTGTGTCTACACATTTTGGTCCTTTCCCAGATTCCATTACACTCAGACGCCTTCCAGGTTCACAGGGTAGACACCGATGCTTCCTCTTCTCCCCTCTGCTCGCTCACCTTTTCTTTCTGTAAGATAGGAAGCACTGTGCTTTTTATTGCTGCTTCCATAGGGTGTTTTCTACAGCCTGCTTTGGTAGGATGTGTTCATGGACTTCTTTTTGGTTAGTTGTAACCCTTTACTCATCATTTCTACTGTCTATGGTTCATGCAGTTGGTTAGAGAACTGTGGGTTTTTACATATTCTTTTACATCATCCTTCAGAAACAAGCAGACTTCAATGCCTATGAAGTAGCAAGTGAAGTGTTTTTGAGTGAATTCGAGCCTCATCTTGAATTTTTATGGCAACTCAGTGTGAGGCTGAACGGCTCCATTTGTTGTGAGTGGTGCTTGGCTTGGCTGGAAGAGGAAGGAAAGGTAAAGGGACCGTGGGCGAAACCAGTGATCCAGAAGTGATCCAGAAATTAATGGAAAAACATCTAGCAGCTGACTAGGATATTAATAAGTCAATGGGTATATTATGGGATGGGAAAGAACACGCATCTTTTGGATATACCTGACCATGGCAAGGTTCAAGTGCAGTTTCTCGCTCTCCTTCTAGGTTCACAGTCTTTTCCATACCCTTAGCAATTCAGCTGCAATTACCTAATGAGTGCAAAACTTATTAGGACATGTACACAGCCTTGTCATGACCAAAAAAGCTCTGTTTCTTGGAGGCCAGGGTAGAAAAAAGCAACAAAAGGGATATTCCTGCTGTTATGTCTTTATTTTTGTAGGCAGCTGTGGTGGTGACAGAGGCAGGCGGCATCTCCAGCTCTCACAGAAGTGATTATACCAACCAACCTCAACTTCACAGGCAAAAGAAACTTTATTTTGAAAGTGTCAGACTGGAGTTTCAGACTTATGGCAAATAGCCATGTCACCACATCCTGAAAAGCCAAGGAAAGCTGGCCTCAGTCAACTGACAATATATAAAAGGCAAGCTGAAAAAAAGTTTTGGTTTTTTTTTTCTTTTAATGTATTTTTTTCCTTCTTTTTCTTCATTTTCCTTTTTCTTGACTATGAAAGGTCACAAGTTTCTCAGAACAAAGCTTTTTGATATTATTACTGGTAGCACCAAACAGACATGGACTTGCATCTCATTATTCTGATACGTAGCTCTGCTGAACGCAAGGGAATTTGGCATTTTGATTATCAGCAACCTAGGGACAGAGGTTGTGAACAGAAGTGTCTTCTTCACCATGCAGTGTCAGCTTTGATGTGGCTGTTCAGTTTTGCTTTATTTCTACATGATTTTGAAAGTGTTTAAATGATAACTTGAAGAAAATCTACCTAAACCTAAATTATGTCTTCATTGTTACAAATTATTCTTTTAATTCAGTCCTTGTGCTGCAAAGCTTTCACAAGCCTTTTTTAAAGGGGAAAAGGTTTAACAAGGACAACAAATCGCCCAGAGAGGTAGAGTGCATTTTTGCAGCTTTCCACTGACCACGCTACCTGCCTGTTTATAAAGGAAATGTTTTCCAGGGAATAAGGACGGAAAACAGCTAGCCCAGCAGTGCAAAGGAATACGAACCAAAAGCTATGCATATAGGCACAGGGTTAAAGTAACAATGTTGTCTTATACTTTAGAGCTTTGAGGTGTCCAAACTGCAGTGTGGGATGAAGGATAGCCAAGCTAGTTTTTAGTGGAATAATTAATGAACAGGCAAAAGCCTATTCCCAGCAACACCAGGCTAAGGACAAACATACTCAGCCAAGGTGCTTCCCACCCACAGCTCATTGGCAGGGACCTTGCCCCGCATGGGGCTGCAGGAGGACATAGTTAGAGCTTGCCTGCACCCCAGCTTAGACCCTTCCAAGCTTGTCTATCTCCAAGCCCTGCTGCAGCCTCCTCTAAATTAGATGTGTATGTTACCTGCAAGAGGGAAACCAGTCCGTTCGAAAAAGAGAAAAACTAAAAATTAAACAACTCCCATACAAAAATTGAACCAGTGTGAACTAAAGAAAAAGCAGTGGAGCAGAATTTAAGGCTTTGGTCACACAAAAAATCAGTTACTGAGTTTTCATTTACTACAAATAAATCTGTCGTACCTAAAATTCACCCTCCTTTTTCTTTTCCTGTTTTACATGGATGTTTCCCCCAAAGGAAAAGACCTTCCACTGTGAAACAGAAAATCAGTGACACCTCTGTGCATGCATGAGAAGTATGTACCTCCATTTTGGCCAAATACTTATGTATAAATAATGAGGGGACAAAAAATTCCTGCTGCCATAGTACTTAAACTCATGGAAAATACATGACTGTAAGTAACTGTGCTGAAATTCGTGACTGCAGTCGAGCTGCTTCCTATCCTTGCCTTCCTCTTAGATGCTTGCATCTTTTAAACCTCGCCAACATACAGCAAAGCAGGACACCGTGAGGTCTTCAAATTTGCGATTATCTGCTCGTTTTCACTTCAGAGTTCCTGCTGCTGCCCGTGGTTGTAGATACCGCTCTGAGTTTCCCATCAAAATTCTCTGCAGTCCAAGAAGCCAACATGAGTGGGGTTTGTAATGAGGAGGAGACACACACTGTAAACATGGGAGGACCATGTAGGATATCTTTTAACGACCCATTTCTACCTCCTTCCAGCAGACCTTTCCTGCTCCTGCTACAGCGTCTATCAGTGGACCATGCAGTAAGCTAGGAACAACGAAGCTTGAATGCACAGGACTAGAAAGCATCATTAGAACGAAGTTCAGCTCACTCTTCTGTTTCTTCAACCATTTTGGCCGTGTTAGCAGTCTCGTACAAAATGAGCATTCCCTTCTGGTCTTGTCTCTCCTTGGTTTGCTCTCTGGAGTAGGACAGTTTTTCTCTGTACAGTGGGTGCTTTTAAATGTCATGGCCAAATTCTTCAGTGTCTAGAAATCTGATAGCCTTCATCTTTCCCTACCTTTCAGTAGTCCAGCCACTCATACATTATTTAAGTGTAGTTAAGTTCTCTCCTGATTCTAACATAAATTTAAGCAATATATTTTTAAAACCCTCTCCTTTTTCTCCTCTTTTATGTGTTTTGCTATGCCAAGGTTTGAAGCAGAGTGCTAAGGAGCACGACACCACTCCAGTAAAGCTTTCATTTGTAAACAAGCCTACTGCTTTAACGACAGAGTAACCAGCTCTGCCACTGACTGTGTGTCTAAAACCTGTTACGTAGAGTCAGTGCCAAAACGCTCAGCATCTCGCAAAACTGAGTTGTAGCCCAGTTGTTAAGAAAGTGTCCACCATCTCACTTAATAGTGTTGATCAATCATAACTTTAACAGTCTGGAAGCCATCCCACATGAGTCTCTGCCTTGGGAGATCCTGGGAGATGTCTCCTCCAGCACTGATGTTGTAGCAGTGCCTACAGTGATTGTGGAAAGGTTACACCTTTGGGAAAGGTTATGCCTTTGCTCTGAGAAGGTGCCAAGACCACAAATTATTGTCCAGGTGTCTTGTGGATCAAAGTTACTGAACATCTGTTCATCGATCTCCAGGAGTGGCAACGTCAGAATCGGCGCAAAAAACTCTCAAGACCTGGGATATTTTTTTTTTTTTTTCCTGGCATGTAATTCTGAGGCTTTTAGTGGAACTAGACAGAAGTGATATTGAACAAATAGGGCCAGACAGGCCACTGCGTATGCTTTCCCACTGTATCTGTGCACATAGTATACATACATCTGGGTATTGTACCTACTGTATCTGTAATTGTACCGTAATGTAATTTTTCTCTTACCAGTGCTCATTTTAGGCAGAAACACTAATTTACATGGCAGACACAGGTTTTACTCCATTAGGTGGTTTAATATGCTGAGATTGACTCTCTCATATGCTGCAGTTTCTCTACCATTATGGACTCTTGGTATTAGCGGTTTTAGATCATTGGTCACCACAGCTAATAGATAGATATCTAGTCTCTAAGTTAAAACTCAGAAATTTCTCCTTTCAGAGCACTTTAAACCGGTTTTCAGTTTTAGAAGCTTTTTTGTTTGTTTAATTAACTTAAGAATTGTTTTTAATAAAGCATTTTACAGGTGCCATTGTATAACAAAGTTGTTTAAGAGTATGGGAAAAATGGAGTACAAGAGAAATGCAAATCTGCATAAGCCTCATTGTAATTTAACCCTTTTAGAGCTGAGTATAGGTTAAAGGGCTTGACTTCCCCCCCCCCCCCTCCCCCCGCCCAGCTGCAAATGTATATAGACTGCACACAGACTGAACCCCTCGCTCAGACTACAGCCTTGGCAATAATGTGTTCAGTTAATCTGCACAATGTAGAGTCATCCCCTCAAAAAAGTAATTCACTTCTTTAAAAACTAGAAGGAAAATAAATATGGTGCAGTAAAATTGTTGAGTAGAGGAATCTATCTGGACATTTCACAAAACATTTCATTATGCTGATAATTCCCAGAAGTGCTCTCAAGAGTGCTTTAAGCTGAGGATTACTGCACTGGATCTGATGGACTTTTTTTGTAGCCCCTTTAAAAGGCAGTGAACCGTTTTTCTATTTTATTTAAATAATGCCCCTTAAAATGGATTTTTAGAGGTATAATAACTCCTTAAGAGTCAGTTATGCTAAACAGTTTCTCTTGATAGAAATGTTGTAAAACTCGTTAACTGCACAATTTCAGATGCCGGCTTGGTGAACACTAACTGACATGTCAATGGCCAGAGTTTGTAAAATAAATTGAAATAGTTGTTGTATCACACAGCTAGCAATGCACAAGCTGTAGGCCACAAGGGGCTCAAACCTGACAGAAAATTACTTCAAGATGAATGAAAAGTGCTTGTTTCTCTTTATTAGTTTTTAGAGAACAATGAAAACGTTGAATTGTTTACAGAAGGGTTGATTAAATGTGGTCAGTAGGGCCATGTCCCTACTGCTAACTGTTAGCCTTCCCAGCCCCCAGCCCCTTCCCTCCACCCCATGCATCTTCTTATAGACTATTATGGTCACACATCTGTGTGTGAAATGTGCTCATTTTGACATTCCTCTGCTGCTCTGAGCTGTTGAGGCCTTTGTTAGGTAAAACACTGTTGTCAAGCCTAACAAGCAGGTCATGCAATTTGCTGGACACTGCAGCAGAGAATAGCCCTGCTACGAATTGCTTCAGCATCTAACAATGCTTAGTTCAATATCGAAATACATATGTATTTTTTCCCTTTGTTTAGCCCTGATACCTTTAATATTTTGAAGAAATACACATTTTGCATTTTTTTAAAAAAACAACAAAATGGGTTTGACATCATAGCACACTGTTTGTTTTATTCTTTTGTTTGTTACATATATTACGATGGGAGGTGGGGGAAAGAGACTTTAGCTGTCCTTTTGTGACCTAAATTCACTTTCTATGTGGTACTAAAGGCACAAAGAGTAGATGTATTGTGCCATACCATATTCTACCAGATTATGTGGTCTGCTTTCAAAGCAATTCAAATTAAGGCCACTTTAGGAGAAGTGGTATTTGCACAAGATGGCAACAACAGAAAATGTCCCTTTGAGGCAGTGACTTTAAAAACAACTTCTTAAAGATCAGGTTCATTTAGCAGCAATCATGAGAGTAAAAACCACTGGATATGTTACTATGGTTGTTGAACAAAACAGTCTTCTTTTTTTCTCTCCACCCTATTCCTTAGCCTTCATCCCTTCCCCCTCTTCCCCAGAAGAAAAATCAACCACTAATGTGCACGGGTTTGAATGCTATTTGTGGCGATCTGTCACTTTACATAGTGTTCCGCCCTGATGTGAAAGCAGGATTTTCTTTTTTTTCTATCTGCAGAACATGCTTTTCCAGGCCTATTATGTGTATAAACAATGGCATATGTAATTACCTTTCTGGGGTGGCAATTATTTCTTTGCATCAACAACTGAAGTTAAGGCAATGCATCCCGCAGCCCCCCACCTCCAAATAAGGGATATCCTAAATATATTTAAAAAAAAAATAAATTAAAAAAAAAAAACATTTGGGGATCAAATCAAGGCTGCTTATGTCAGCTTGGGAAGGGACAGATACTATCAATGCAGCCTTTAAATGTCAGCATGATCTTTTTTTTCCTAGCAGTAATTGCTTTACATTTTGTTTCAGATTGAGTCATTTCAACCTTTGCCTACAAGCCAGTTTTTGCACCCCACCTCCTTACACTGAAAACTTTTGCACTTTTGCTAGGGCGGATTTCCTTGGCAATTCTGTGGGTAAGAAAATACCATACCTGTCATGTCAAAGCTGTTGGAGGGTGCGAAATGCTGA
Source organism: Falco naumanni (assembly GCF_017639655.2). Lineage (NCBI taxonomy): Eukaryota > Metazoa > Chordata > Aves > Falconiformes > Falconidae > Falco > Falco naumanni. Next base: position 6,832,085 of record NC_054080.1, read on the forward strand.
CTTTCTTGTCTTGCTTCAAGCTATGAGAGGTTATGCAGGGTGGTGGGTTGAGAGAGTGAAGGATGAAGGAGAGTTTTTCTTTTATTTCCCCCATTATGTGTCCATCTTGCAGTGTATGATTACAGTCCTCAGTGCTACTGACGAACATCCATGCCTTTAGCTGGACGTCCACGGACAGATCTGTCATCGTTTCACTGTATCTGACACTTTTAACCTGCCTCAAGATTTCCACTAGTGCTTTAAATCAAGGGTCTGATGCTACAAAGTGTTATGGTTAGGTCTGTGCTGAGAGTTCAGGTCAAACTACCCCAGACCCCTTAACCTCACTTCATCAGGATGGTCCCATTCCCAGTCGTCTTCTCAGAGACCCTGGGATGCTTCTTGTGACCTCTCATGAGAGTTGCACATGGGTAGAGCTCACATGGGGAGCAGTGCCCCAGCACTCCCAGTAGCCAGGAACCACAGCCCATGTAATTCAGGCTCATTAGAGCAGCTTCATCACTAAGTAAAAGGTCAGTGCAGATATTGCCCAATTGCATGTTTACAAAAGCAGTTTGAGCTACCTTTTATACCTCTGGAAGTGAGGGTACGATGCTGGGGCTGAAATGGAAGTCATACAGCAACGTGCGCTTCTTTTTCACTGTTGATGCAAATTAAATTTACAAAATGCAAAGTCTGATTATCAGGAACAGCATATGCTTACATTTAAAAGAGTGTCTTGCATCCTTTCTCAAATAGGTTTAAGTGAGAGCTTTCCCGAGCAAAGACAGTCTTCAATATCTGCTTAATTCCCAGGAATTAGGCCTAAACTAAAGTCAATTCTTGTAAGCTCCTCTTGCTCCTCACAGTGTGGTCATCAGTGTGCCTAATAAGGTATGCCTAATGCAGATGCAGTGAAGTGAAAGGTGTTTTAATGATGGCTCCTTCATTCTCTTCCACACCCTGTGCACTGGGAGGCTGGCTGGGTGAATGCCCTCTGTGTGTTATGTGCTTACACAAATTAAAGAAGGAAGGGAGAAACAGGACCAAGAAGAAGCGTAAACAAAACATGAACTCAAAACCTCGGAGTAGTGCCCACTTGCTTATCTCATATACACAGGCGTTTTATTGTTCACAAAGGTGTTAACGGGCACACATCCTGGTTTTCTATTTATCTGGCAGCAAAGGCACTGCACAGATAGAGGAAAGAAGATGAACAGGTTAAAATTTTCCTTTCTTTCCCTTCTCTTCTCCAGTCCCTTTGCTGAATGGACAGTGAGCAGCGAACTTATGTAGTTACAAGCATTCTCCAGTCCAGGGACAACACCAGCATATTAATTGAACTGAATGCTGCGAGCAGCTTTCCCAAATTTATATCTGGTGGTGATGTCAATAGAGGGGAATAAGAATTAGTAAAAGTCTTTCAGTTTTGTCTGCCTGATAATGGATAAAAGAGAAACTAAAATCTCCTACAAAATGGAAATCACAAACAGCTCTGCTGGGGAATACAAACACAGCTTTGAAACCTTTCTTTCTTTTGCTTTCAATAGCCATGAACATAAATCACAAAAGCCAAGCCAGGGGAAATATTAATCCTGCCACCAGGATCTGTCTCTAACTCTCTTCCTCGCCAGTTTGAGTAGGTGGTTTTGGAGTTACCCCAAGTGCTGATTCCATCGTTGCTTAGACTGTTAATGAGCTTTCCCCACAAGAAAACATTTTCCTTTGTCTCAGAGACAGTTCTGAGAGCCGTGTTCACCTCTGCATCTGTGCAAATAGTATCTTTATAGGGTTTGAGCTAGGGTCTGTCAGTGGAAAGGGGAAAAGGGCATATCGTGATGTGATGGCATCACCCTAAGGTGGTGGTACTGAAAGGTGGTATTACGTGCCAGATAATCTCCAATTACAGCTTTCTTTTTCCTATACCTCCTATCCTACAAGGATCTCAAAATACTTTGCTTACATAAACCAAGACTACTAGCCTCACTATGCAGTGGAAAAGCATTATTATGTGTGTTTTCAGGTACTGAAATGCAGAAAAAATAAACGTTGTTATCAAGAATAACAAAAAGTTGTTGATGAAGCTGGAAATAGAACCACCAGTCCAGACTGCAGCTAAGTAGATCCCCTCCTTCTCTGTTTCATGCTGTTATGGGTAGCAGGTAATACCCAAAAGTCACTGAGTTAGACTGTTCATGTGCATGTAGCCAGACCTGTTCGCAGGATGAAGACACAGCTGCCAAGCCGTCCTTCTCTGCAAAAACACGTAAAAAATACTAATTTTGTTCTGGCTTGGTTTTTACTAAGAACGTGGGTAAGAAAGAGAAACAGAAGACTCTTAGAGACTGGAGGAGCTCTGTTTCTGCCCAGCATGTTGTCTGCTTTGAAAGCTAACTGGGAAATTCAGGTTACATCCCAAATGACACTACTGAGCTTTTTAACAGAACCGTCACTCTGGTTGGGAGCTTTGTGTGCAATACCTAGCATTGTTAGTAGTCCTGGGTGAGGATGTGATGACTTCATCTCCCCCAGTCTTCCCCCTAAAACTCTTTTCCCAGTTTAAGTAGCGTTACGAGGTTTTGTCTGGTGAATAGAGCAAATATTGTTTCTCACTTATTTTTACAGTTTCAGCTCCCAGAAGACACCATGGATGACAGTAAAGCTGCCTTCCAGTACGACACCAAGACTTCTTTTATTCAGAAGCCCCTAATAAGCACAGACACCTCACTGCTTTCATTTCAGCTCAACATATGTCCAGTTCAGCAGCCACTGAATTCGATCTTATCTGTTCAGATGATGGGTTTTGATGAACTGCATAAACCTGTCATTAAGGGGAGGACAGGTTATAGTCACTACTCAGGATGTTACAGATTTCTTCATTGTTTATTGCAGATGGGGTAATATAGCACAAGCAGAGACAGAGAAGATGAAAGTAAGGTTAGTTAAACACCAAGGTACTTTGTGATTAAAAAGAGTGATAATATCAGGCCAACAGTTCAAAGGTTCAGTGTAAATATTGTTCATCTGTTTGGCTTTTCAGCCATGACACCAGTTAGTGGAAAGATACCAAACTTCCATGTAAGACAAACTTAAATTTTACAGAAGAAAGCCACACACATAAAAAGTGGCCTCCTTTCACTGATGCAATAATAATTAAAAAAATTAAACCTTTGACCTCTGTAAACATTATTATTTCTGGTTTCCTTTGTCTGTGACCTGAAGGTGCCTTATGTCTTTCCACAGCCCTTTTACTCCAGCTTTCTTATCGGCAATTACTTACACAGTAACTCAAATCCAATTTCAATATTGACTACTAAGCTGTAAGCTCTGTGTCAAATTCTGGCTCTCTAGCATGTTCTGTTGCCATCAAGAACATAGGAAACATTAAGACTTGGGAAAGGGAAAGGAAAAAATATCTAGCAAGTGATGGCAACGAGTCAATTATGCTTGTGTTGCATGGTCCTCAGAGCTCACATTAAACTCATATTGCTCCTGGTGCTTAAAAAGGAACATTTCTACTAAAAATTAAAACAGGTAAGGAGTGTCTACAGTGCATAACATAAAATTTATTTATTATTTTCAGTCTGGCAGCAGATCACAGCTTTGTCCATCTGCACAGAGCATGTGTCCCTCCTTGAATGATTTCACCAGCATTCGCTAGGCCAACACTAATTAACCCTCTTTGGGACCGGCCTTTACTGGTCTTTGCAGGAAGGCCCTGGCTGATTCATGGGGGTCACTTGGCCCCGGTATTCAGCCAGCTGTGAGGATGGTGCTGGGAGGTGCTGCATTGGTGATGCTGCATGGTGCTGCCTTAGTTTGAGTGTGGGGCCAGCCCTGGCCAGGTCAATCTCAGAACCACATACATGATGATCTGAGTGCATGGATGCTGCTGGGGTAACATGAGGGATGATTATTTACCTCTAGGACTCAGCATCACTGATGGATGCTGCTGGGGTAACATAAGGGATGATTATTTACCTCTAGGGCTCAGCATCACTGCCAGCATGGCCTTAACAGGACAGCAAAGTGTCTCCAGTTAGCTCCCTGTGTTGCAAGCTCCAGATGTTTTTGGTCCTGTGTTAGTACAGCACCTAGCACAGAGGGATGCTGGCCTCCAGCTGTTATGCAGTGTCCTGTTTCAAATGTTTAAAGTAGCAGATGAACCCCCAATACTGAGTTTGCCAGTATTGCAGAAAGCAACTGCTGACCGTGGTCTGCAGTCCATCATTAAAAACCTGTTCCACTCATGACCTTAATTTCTGCTATGGAGAGTAGCCAGGGACAAAATCCACCACATCACCAGATTGTTTCCCTGCTCTGTTCTTTTGTCATGCAGATACTCCTGACTACCAGAGTCTATTCTGTGAGTTGGTGGGTGTACTCCTGTCTTCCGCTCTTGCAATCATTTTCTGCTTCCCCAGAAGTACCTTCAGAGAGAACATTCTTCTGCTTCTGCATTGCACCCCTCCTGGTGAATGCTTTCTAGTGTGGTCTGAGGGATTTTTCAGACATTTTCTTGTGAACAGTCCCAACTTGGTTAAATGTGGGAATTAAAACCAAAAAATATTCAGGCTGATGAAGACCAGTGTATGGAAAACATCTCATATTCTTCTGTTTAACAACATCACTGAAGGTGAGAATGGTATGTCATGGTCTTGTGTGTAGCTGTGTGACAGGTGGCTAGGAAAATAACCTAATAAATACGTGGATACCACTTGTACCAAGAAATAATTGATTCTGTCTTGCAAGAAGTGCTCTTCTTTCCTTTCTACCTGGGTATTTATTAGTGACTGCCCCAGTTATTCATGTGTCACTGACCTCATCTGAAAACACTGGATTCATCGTTCTGCATCTCGAATTAAGATGCATTTATGTTGATAACAAAGTGAAAAAAAAATCAGACTGATTGATCTGAATTGTGTATGTACACACATTGGATGGTCTGGTTGATATTCTTAGGACAGCTCTACTTCCCCAAATTCTTAGACTACATTTGTGCTACCTGCAAGCCAAATCCTAGTCTCACTTTTGGAATTCCTTGTGTGAAAGGCAGCAGAACTCTGCCGCTTCTCAGGGACATTCTGTGTTAAAACTGCCTGCCTTCTCAGAATGCAATACCTTCCTTCCTTCTTACATGAAAGTCTGGGTCCTTGTGGCATCTTATCATGACAGGCATTATGAAAAAACATACCAACAGTGTGAGAACGTGGCAAGCACTTGGGTCCTGTAGCTTTCCTGCCATCTGTCCCACTGATGTTTTGAAGACAGTATAACCTATTCATCTGAAATGAATGTGGGTGTAGCACCAGCCAAAGAAATATCCAGGAGAATTTTTTGTATTATTTGAGTAGACAGTCTAATAAGCTGTACTGGATGCTAAGGTTTGTCATGTAAACAACCAGCAAATTTTTGCATGTAGATTATGAAGGAAGCAATGATAGTGATTACTAACCCAGTCATCTGTCAGAAAAGATCTCCAGTCTCACCCATACTTATTTTCCTCACTAAGCATGTACTCAGTGTCTCCTCTGTCCCTGGATGCCATTCCCAGCTTATGACAGCAGGGCTGGAGTGCTCTTTAGATACTAAAGTTATGCCTAATTTTGCCTGGAGAGCAGGCTGGACCCTCGCAGACCTCCTTGCAGAGCCATCTGCCCTGCCACCCCCTGCAAGGCTCCCAGCCTCCCTGTTGATCTGCTTCTTGTCAGGGGTGGGAGGCTCAGCATCTCACTGACACTAGAAGTCAAAAAGACAGATCCTGGTGACAGCGATGGCTAGGCAAAAATGAGTGCTTTGCAGAGGGGGGGAAAAAGCAATTTTATTTAAGAAAATAACCATTCATAATTGGGCCTCTGTCACTTTAAATTTTAATGGTAATAGTAGTACTGGAACTTTAAATTACAGCTTTCAGTGGCTTCAAGCTGAATCTCTCAATTACTCTTCGTAACTCCCCTCCCGGAGCGTGTGTGCCATGACATTGATATCGCTGTTCAAATCGAAATTTACGCCCAGGGGCCGAGCTGCAAGGTACACCGTGCACGGATCCTGCCTGACTCCATCACCAGCTACTGGGAAGAGATGCAGGGAGGTGTAACTCCCAGGTCTGGGCAAATCTTGGTAGCCTCACGCAAAAACATTGCACATTTCTGACACTGAGGTGGTCGGTGTCCAGCCCACCTGCTCTATTCCCACAGGGTGGGCTGGGGGATGCTCCTGCAGGCGCAGCTTTTGGTGCCAAGGGATGCAGGCCTGGGAGAGGCAAGGCAACTGTGCTGGTGGTTATTGCAATTATTATTATTATTATTGTGTTGGCTGTTAAGGTTACCATTGCACAGAGCTGCCAGAGCAGCAAGGCAGTGGATGTCTGGAAGTTGGGAGGGTGAGGGAAAGTGGGGAAGGATTTTCCTTCAAAGACAGCAAAACTATATATCCAGAGAGAACCAAAAGGCTGGGAGAAAAAGAAAGAAGGGATGAAGTTTCAAGTGTGTCACATTCATTTTGATGTAAATAAGTTTTAATTTTGCAATTTAATTTTGTAATAAATTTTTGCTGTTGTTACTGCAAGCTCTGTTGTATTATTTAACCTGCCATTGTGGTATTTGTGCATAGCTGGTGCCCAGCCACTTCACTGGCAGCTTCAGCCCTTAACCTAGAGACAAGCTCAAAACTAGCTCAGTTCCATATAGCCTGAAAATACACTTTTAAACTCTAGAATGTAAGAGAGTCTGAAAAACTATTGCTGTAACACAGACTGTGAAAGTAACGAGCTTTGAAAATGCATGGTACTGCAGGTGAGGAAGACAAATTTTGTGCTGGTTGTACCCTGCGTTGATGGGAGCTGGAAGTGGCAGAGCATGCAGTTTACAATAAGTGGGTGGGAACAAGAGACCACTTTGTCCTTCCAGTAACCCTGTCTGGATAACTGGAAATCTGCATACAGTAGCTTAAAAGCAGCTCAGACAGGGCTCCTGTCTATTCCCACTTCTACCCAGGATGAAAAGCACGAGGATGGAGGTCACATAAACTCACTCTGTTCACGCAGTTCAGAGCTATTTGCATAATCCAAGCTTTCATTTTAAACAAATTAAGTGCCTGGCACTTTATGGTTGTGAAGAAACCTCCCCGAGGTGTGAGTGAAGTATGGAGCCACTGAAAGCAAAGTCCACTGCAGGTCGAGTGAGAAATGGCAGTGCAGAGGAATGAATGCTTCATAATGTAAACAGAAGTGCAAGAGACGGGAAATTTTTCACATTTTATTAAATCAGACTTTTACAGTAGTTGTTGAAAGCAAAAAACACTGAATTATATTTAGATAATAGTTCCATAAATAATGTGTGTTTTCACAGCAGTCACAAAGTCTGGAATTTATGTGCTAATTACAGACCCCAAATCATCTCTGCACAGATTTGCAATTAAAACTGAAATATTTTCATATACAATGTGAGCCCTGTATTCATAGCAACAGCTAAGAGACATGCTGGTTACAGTTTGCTCAGTAAATCTGAATATTTTATGTTTGAACACAATTGTTTCACCATTGTTGTCCTTACGTTTGGTATTTTAAAAGCTGAAAGAGTTTAAAGGCGAGTGCCACACTGTGGATTGCTATTCCTTTTAGAAAAAATATTGTCTATATAGTAATGTATATACTGCTACAATCTAAGGGAACAAATTATTATTGAAAGACAGAGAAAGTGAAATTCCTGTGTATGGTTATCTTCTTAATAAATATTGTAAAAACACATACTTTTAAAACCCTGCAGTGACAGCAAAGTGCAGGAAGAATGCAAAATTAGGGAGAACGTTGAATAATTCAGTAGCTTGTTATGCGATTAGATCTGATTGGCCCACACTAAGATGCTGCCCATAAAAATGATTTCCCATGGTAGCATTGGTCTAGGGGTGGGGGGTTTATGATGTCCATAAAATGGGAGAACAAGGCTTACTGGAACTAATAATATCATGGCCGCGCAGAATGATTGATGATCTTTAAAAAGGCCCAGATTGGTTTCATCTTTCTTCAGATTTTATCACTCACTCTTTCTTAGTCACGTGCAATCACTAAGGCCAAGAGAGGTAACAAGTGTTTGATGTATGATACTTGAGCCACTTTTGTCAGAACTGCATTTATTTTAAACCGCTCTTGCATTTGATACTCCCAACATGTAGATGTTCTTTATGTTGATTTTTTCTCCAGCTGATGAGAACAGACACTCCTGGGGTTGGGTCAAGAAGTAAGCCAAGCTCGCTTTAGAGCAATGGTGCCAAAAATTGCAGTAAAAATTAAACAGATCCTCCTTCCTTGCACTGGGACCATTTCCATTACTGATTAAATGGATAAAGAGCTGCTCGGGGCTGACATCTTCTTGGGAGAACCTCATATCCTTTATTATTTGCAGTATGAGCACACCTTTCAGAATGCTACTTACGCTTCTTGGAATACATTATCCATTCCAATTCACTCTATCCTTCACAATCTGCAGAGAGCCACAAAAGCTCCTTTTATGTCAGTTGAAATTTCAGATGAATAGGGAAAAAATACTTAATTTAACCAACTGGGGAAAAAAAGGGTCATTTCCACTGGTTTCTGAAAGCTTACACATCTCCTCAAATATGACAAATCAAGCCAGATATCTTAATCATCTGTTGGAAACATCCTTATCAGTAACTTATTCAAAAAGATTGCAGATGTGTGAGCTGAAAAATGTTTGGCAGGGTCCCAAAGGGAAAAGAAAGCGTATTAAAGGGTTGATCAAATAGCAATATATTGGAGTCCTGCACATTTGGAGAACTTTCTGTTATCCTTATTTGTTCTAGTTGGAAGAATAACACATAAATCAGTAGGATGTCAGGTTTCCGAGACCCACCACCAATGCACTCACATACATTTGTATGTACAGGTACAACCGTACATGCACCTGTGCCACACCTGTATCCTTGTGCATGGCTATGCTAAGGACACACGGGCCCTCTTGCTGGTGACCGTTTTGTCTCCTGTAGGGTGTAATGGTTTTCTGTTTTGACAATTTAAATGCTGTCTAACACTGTTTAACAAAATCAAGAGATGTTCTTGGCAATTAATTTCTGCCGTCAACAGTATTCTCAAACTGGGCAACTCCCCTCGGAACAGGGAGCCATAACAGCAAAGCCTGTGCTAGTGAAAGAGCAAGACAATTCATTAGACGACTCTGCAGCAGCTAAAAGTGGCGGGGGATGTCAGCCCATGCTTCTGTGCTTCAATACTAATGAGAGTCATTGCATATTCATAATCCTAAATACAGTCAGCTTCTGATAAAAACTTTTGTCATGGAAGCTTCACAGCAAGAGCAAAGCATTGCACTCCCCGTGTCATGGCACTTCCACCAAGCCGGCGCAAGAGCAAGATTGATTGTTTTGCAACGCAGCCTGACAGGGAACTAAGAGATACTGCCCCAAGGGTCCTGAAACTAAGCTTAGTTTGATTACAAGGCTCCAAGTAATCAAAGAAACAAAAGAGAGGGAGGAAAGTGGGGGGAAGATTGTTGTTTTGTCTTGTTGGTGGTTTGGGGGCTTGCTTTTTTGTATTATTTTTTAAAGATAAAGGAGGCTCTAAAGACGTAGCTTTCCTTATTGAGTGTTGAGAGTAATTATCTGTTAGGCGTTTAAAACAGTTTATATCAATTTTTATCACGGAGGAAGAACGGCAGGCACTAGCAAACTTGTTCCCATGTTGTAGGAACACTGCTGTATGTCTTAATAGATACAAATCTCTAAAACTGTATGAAGTTTCACGTCAATATGAATAGCAAAGATTAGTGAACTCAACCTGTCAGATATTAAAATCAGCTCTGCCAAGTGTTATGCTACCCAGAATTCGCTTCTTTCGGGTTCATTTTCATTTTTGTTGTCAGCTCCTTCTTCTTCTTCTCATCGTCTTTGGTATTTTTATTATTACTTTTGAGAAGCTACCCATCTGCTTTCCTGTCTGCAAATCCTGAAGGTGCACAGCTCATGTAGCCTTTGACCTTGTAATACCTGTCTGCTGGGGCAGCTGTTAGCATCCCCTGGAGTCAAAGAAGAGAAACGTATGTTTCAGCACCCACTTTCAAAAAAGCCTTGAGCATTTTCTCACTCACAAGGGTGTCTTCAGCTGGAATGCCAGCACATTTCCACATCTTTTTGACAGGCAAGCAGACTATAAAATATACATAGAATCAAATAAAACAGGACATTAACACAAAGGTTTCAAAATCTGATTAGAGTACAGGGTTGCATTTCTTTTTTTTTTCAGCAATTATAAAGTCATGCATTTGAGGGGAAAAAAAATTAATGCACTGCTCAAGAGAAATCACGAAGGATTAAGGATGGGAAGGTTTCTCTAAACTGTTAAATATCTCAGTCATATGTATACAGGCTTTGAAAATAGAGGAATCTTGTAGTTATGATTGATTGAGGTAACTGATTATCCACAGATATTTTAAGTGTTGAGACATTAAATTGTCAGCCATATCAGTTTGATTGCAGTAAAACATGAAAACATTGACTTTTGTCTAGTTAGAGAAATTTATTTTTCCCAGAATGACAATCCTTTAAGTAGAAACCAGGCAGCTTGCCAGCTCTCCATGTCATACATTGAAGTTTGCAAATGCAACCCATATTTTCAAATGTTTTTCAAGGTTCAATGAATGGTGCATAGGTCTTTGGCAAATAGTATTGTAATAAACAGATTTCCATATACTGCTTTAATCTTCCTTAAGCCTGGTGTAGACTAGTATTTATTCATTACAAATAAATGAATGGCATAGATGTGGTTTGCATTCAAGGTGATACGTATTCAGAGCTCTTCACTTATGTAAAACATTTCTCTAAAAGAAACAGTAACCCTCCTTGGACTGAAGTTATAGGAACAAGTTTGATTAATATGTTTTACAAGCCTGAAGTAAATGCTCATCATAACTGTCAGCAAGCTGACAGCTTTCAAAAAAAGAGCCTTTGTTCCCAGGATGAGTAATTTGTGTGATCTTCTTTAAGATACCACACTCAAAACCTTAGAGGGAGAAGGTGTTACATTCAAGCAAATTCTACTCAAAATATGATTGCTGTTAAGTCTGCTTTGTATTCCGGATCCTTGATATGCACACAGTATTTGACAAGATAGTGACTTTTTTTTTTTATTTGTTGTTCTTGCTTGTCAGAACACCTGTGCTTTCTCATTAGGCAGAGGTGTACTCCACCAGTTTTGTACCTACGTGCGTGGGAGAGCCACCGTTACCCAGTGCCCTGCATCACTTTTGTGCTTGCTTGTGGTTTCATAGATAAAACCCAGGCGTAAATAATTACTGGATACCTTAAAGATTACATATGATTGACTGAGAATGTAAGAAAATAGACTGAAAGTTGGAGGACTACAGAGGAATGATTGAACCATACCTTGAGAAGCAAAGGGAACAACTTTTCCCTCAATTCTGGGTCTCTTTTCAACATTTTCTCCTAACTGCAGTAGTAACACCTCTGCCACAAAGAATTAGGCAGTGGCATGTTGTGTCTCCAACGTTAATGAGCAAGTACCTCAAGAACAGGTCAACTGCTGAAAAATAAAACTGAGGTTTCCCACTGGCATGGGAAAATATTTCCTCCCCGACTCCTTCAGGCAAAAAGGTTACTGTACAGCATGAAACATTAGTTTGATTACTTTTAGATAGCCAAAGTTTGCTCTCAGTTGTATCATTTCAAAGCTGGAAAAGACCATTTGGCTTAAATAGTCACATATTTTTATATGAATAGCTACAGTGAATAGTAAGAATGAACTAATCCAACCCTTTCGAAAAATCCAGTCAAAATATTTGACTGAATGGTGCTGGTTTCCAGTTTGATTTCAAGTAAGATAGAGGAACTAACCCTTATTTCCATCCATCCATGTGGTCTTTTTGGTCTGTGAGTCTGTGTAGAGTAGAGGAGAAGACCTTGGTTGTTCATCTACCTCCACTCAGCTAGTCTTCTCTTTCACAGGCTGGGTGAATCAAAGATGAGTCTCAAATGAAGCTCTAAGCACTTGCTTTGCAACCCAACAAGCTAAATGAAACCTATGTCCAAGGCATGTCACCCGAGTGACAAAGGTGTCCTTCCCAAAATGAGGTGAACAAATATGGATGTGCTCCCACACCCAACAAGATGTAGCTAGTATGGCAATACGACACTGGTGCCTGTATTATTCATGCATTTAAAGGACCAAAAAACCTTATTTAATTGCTGGTTGAGTTATTGCTATTCTTTTAAATAGGGGATTGCCTGAATACAAGCTAGCTCACAGCTCTTCACAAGCAAATCTTCCATGGAGCTCCACTGGAGCTAAGGACAACCTTGTAGGCTCTGCAACCTCCTCCACAGGACAAATTAGGAGAGCCCAGCTTTGTTTTGGGAGAAGACACAGCCCCAGTTTGTACACGGACAGACGAACAGGTTGCTGTGTAGTGTGGGACCCTGCAAAGAGCTGGAAGAAACAGTTGGAGCTCAACAGCCATCTCAGTTACCCCAACAGCCTTCCACTGGCCAAATTAGTTTTACAGCCCCCCAAAGCAACTTATTGACAGTAGCTAGCTCTTACCTTCTCCTTCCCAGTCTGCTGTATGGACACATCCAGAGTAACACAGCAGAGGTGATTATCCATCCTTAACGCAATTTTAATTCACCTTCGTGCTGCTAGGAGAGGCTTGATGTACTACAAATAATAAAATAATACCCAGTTTAATTCAAGGTAGGAGTCTAATACTTCCTACACAGAGATTTATTTCCTTAAACATTCTCTTTAGATTATCCTTATCACAGGATTTTCAAAGTCCGGGGGGCTTTTGTTCCTTGCTGACTTTCACATGTTTTGCCCTAATTCAGCTCCTTTCTGCAGAAGAGGCATGGGTTTAGCCCTTTCAGGTTATTCTCCTTCAAGTCCTGCATTATCATCTTCTTTAGAAGAACTCAACAGTTTCCCCAGCACTGAAATGAGTCTGGATTTTCACACCATTTTTTAAAAGAAACTCAAAACCCTGAAGTTAACAATATTAGTGCTTTTCAGTCACTAAGAGGGGGATGGGTGTGTTATATTTTATTATTACTATCTTAAAAAGACAATGTATATTCCCATCTATACATACTGTACTTAATAATTTTCTAGTTCAGAATTCTGGAGGGAGATCATTCAGTCCTGGTAATTTGCTATTACTGAATCCCTCAAATTGCTCCATCTTTTTCATGCCATACATCAGCCTGTTAAGGCCACATTTTTATTTCCTGTGAAAAGTGACCTTGGAATAGAATTTAGAAACAAAAATACATTAAAAGAGTAGGAGAGCTGATTCACTAGGAAAAGGTTAAGTTCCAAGTATTGGTAAGTGTTGACAATGAGGAGATGTAATAAAAATCTATAAATATTTGAGGGGTTTTAACAGTAATCATGGAGAGAAAAAATTACTGACTTTGTCATTAAAATATTTATCCAGATATATCTATCTTATTGGAGAAAATGAGCTCAGTATTTCAGGCACTGTGGTGTGGTAACTGGTGTTAATTTTAAATCTTTAATCACAACCACTGTAAGACAGTCCACTGAGATAATGGGGTGAAAATATGAAAAAGAAAATAGAGGGATATGTCTGGAAATTTTATTTGAAAGCATAATCCACTGAACTATGCTGCAGCATCCCAGATTAATTTGCAGAATCCCCATTAACTAGATAAAATTCCAGTGAAATCTATGGTCAGAAACAGCCCTCCTTTGACATGGGGACTGATGAAGTGGAGAAAGGAAGAAATGAAGGAACAGGGAAATTCGACATCCAACCTGGCTGTCCTCTCTTTAGCATATGCTACTGTCTACACATGTACCACCTGCACTGGTAATTAATCTAATAATGTGATATCTGTTTTGGAGATCTCTGGCTATTTTCATTTCTCAGAGCTTCTTTGATCTTTTATTCTTAACTGCTCCTGGCCTGTCAGTATATGCTCTAATCTATGTTACCTGGCAGAGTTTCAGCTCAAGATTTCTTTGAGTTCTTGAGGTCCTGCCTGAACTTTATACTTTCCTAAATAAAGCAGAAGCAGGATTGTTTCCAACTGCTTTGGTGAAAACATGAAGTTATAGGAACCATGGCTAGCTGACTCCACATAACTGGCCCTCATTTCATTATAAACTGGAAGTTCCATAGAAAGGTAGACCCAAATGAGATCATCACAATTAAATCTGTGGTAGAGCCATGTAATTGTCTCAAGTGTATTGATTTCAGATTTATCTCCTATTTTACTTTTTGCACTCACAAACCATATATTTTGATGACACCAAGCTGAGCCGTGCAGTTGGCACAGTTGAGGGACAGGATGCCACCCAGAGGGACCTGGACAAGCTGGAGAAGTGGGCACATATGAACTTCATGAGGTTCAACAGGGCCAGGTGCGAGGTCCTGTGCCTGGGTTGGGCAACCCCCAGTACCAGTACAAGCTGAGGGTGAAGGGGTTGCGGGCAGCCCTGCCCAGAAGGACTTGGGAGTGCTGGGGATGAACAGCTGGACATGAGCTGGCAACGTGCGCTCGCAGCCCAGAAAGCCAACCGTGTCCTGGGCTGCATCAAAAGAAGTGTGTCCAGCAGGTCAAGGGAGAGGTGATTCTGTCCCTCTGCTCAGCTCTGGTGGGATCCCACCAGCAGTACTGCATCTAGCCCTGGGGTCCCAAGCACAGGAAAGACATGAACCTGCTGGAGTGGGTCCAGAGGAGGCCACAAAAATGCTCAGAGGTCTGGAACACCTCTGCTATGAAGACAGGCTTAGAGTCGTTGTTGTTCAGCCTGGAAAGGAGAAGGCTCCGGGGAGGCCTTATGGCCTTTCAATACTTAAAGCACGCTTACAAGAAAGATGGTGACAGACTTTTTAGGTCCTGTTGCAATTGGACAAGGGGTAATGGTTTTAAACTAAAGGAGGTTAGGTTCACACTAGATGTAAGGAAGAAATTTTTTACGATGAGGGTGGTGGAACTGGCACACGTTTCCCAGCGAGGTGGTAGATACCCTGTCCCTGGAAACATTCAGGGTCATGTTGGAACAGGGCTCTGAGAAAACTGATCTAGTAGCAGATGTCCCTGCTTATTGCAGGGAGATTGGACTAGACGACCTTTAAAGGTCCCTTCCAACCCAACCCATTCTGTGATTCTACATTTTATGATTTGGTTACGGGAATAGCTTGCACTACCATCATTTCCTTTATTTGTCATGACATAATATTAAATAGTTGGGGCTGCAAAAGTGTTAATGGCTACCAAATAAAGTACTTCTCAATTAAATAGGCATTAGCAAAACACTACCATTTTGGTTAATAGTCCTAAAGGGTTTTCCTTCTCAACTTCAGCTGGTCCACAGCAACTCATGACATTACTTGCAGATCAGATGCCTCCTCAGGTTTCCATAACCCAGCAGTACCAGTTGGCCTACTGTGGGTAACGTATGGATGGGATTGGTCATTGTTTCAGAAGGATGTGTTTGAGTTTACAACATCTTTTTATCCATCAAGTTTTCTTAACTCATATCTGGTAAGGAGGAGGCTGCCTGCTTTCTGCCCATTTTGCTATGGCACTTTCTAGGGTTAAGGTCACGGTCACCTAAAGGTGTACAAGAAGCAGAGCATTTATATGGCACTCATCTTTTTTGTGTGTGTGACTGTTCAATCTAGTCATTGTCTGGCCCTGTGCTACCTCATGGCGATGGGACAAACCAATAGTTTCTCATAGAAGAAGCTGCACACCCAAGGAAGATGGAAAAAAAAAGTACCATGGGCATTTGCCAGCAGTGAGAATGGTTCAGTGCTTCTCACTGTTTAACAATACTTTTTTTCTTTGAAAATGCAAATCAGCATCATTATATTTGAAAGGCACAAATTTAATTTATTTTTATTTTAAAGAAAAGTCAACATAGATTAGTCTATGAATTTAATCTTCTTTCCCTGAATCTTCAGCAAGAAATTGTGCTAACATTGACACACGTAATAAATTTCAGTACTTTCTTACATATTACCCTTCCAATTATTTTTCCACCCTAAATATCATCAACATTTTTAATGATATTATTTAAAAAAATAAAGCATCCAATTCATCAGACAGGATACCTTTTCCAGTACTTTTAAAGTACAAGGAGGAATTTGGAAAAAACTTAGAAACCCAGGCTGGTATTCTGGTTTTGATTCCTGTAGGGTAGCTGGTTTTTAGCTATAAAGCTGAGGAAGAACAATTATTCTCTCCCATAAACATTTTCTGATTTAGCACTTTGGAATACCGGCACATTCTTTTAATTTTTTGCTATTATTATCAAGTCAATCATGTGTGCAAATAAAACTTTAAATAAACTCACTGAGAAAAAAAATCAGACGTAAAAATGGTTCTTTTTTTTTTTGTTCTTTTTGGTTGTTTTTTTCCTTTTCCAGACTTCATAACCTCCTCCAGAAAATCATATAAGCCTTTCCAGCGGCCAGATCTCAGCTTCCCCTGTCCTATGTTTATGCCGTAACCTTTGCTAAAACAGCCCCACTGCCAGCTGGTTAATATTTTCTTTGCTACCACTTTTTACCTGCAACCAGTACAGTGGCACAGCAAATGGAGCAGGCAGGTATGCAATCCAGTTATCGATCGGCACAGGAAATTGACCATTTGCTAATACATGGGTGTTTCATACAGCACTTTATATTTAGTTTGTATTTTTGTAAAGTAAGTGTTTATATACATTGTTCATGTAATTTATTACATGTGTCTGTGTGTGTGAAATATATGAAGGCTATTTATGGGCTGTGTCAAAAGGTTAGGAACAATTGAATTTATGGAGAGGGATCACTATTCCCTTGTGAATTCCAGTAGTTGTTTTTCACATGTTTCTAAAAAAAAAATTGAGAGGAGTCTTAGCCCATTTGGTGCTCACCAAAATGGATGGCTCTTAAGCTCCTGGCAGTGGTTCTTTAAACTAAGTGAGGTTATCTGGCACAAAAACAGACTAGGAGATGTTGCAACATCAATTATTAATGTCAAGTAACTTCCACCTGTGGTCCACAAGTCACAGCATCAAGCGTCAGCAGTGTTTCCGTTTACAGAAGGCAATCACCTGAAAATCTGCAGGTCTTACCTCTCGTTCTGCTGCAAGTTCTCTGTGGCCAGATGCTGTGTCCTATGATAAATGCTCTGATGCTCATGTTTTGAGAAAAAGAGTGTATTCTTTTCAGCAAGCATTTTTCTCCCTCTGGTCCAATCTCTGGAGTGCATCCTTGAGCCAGGTAGAAGAGCTGTTGGGTAATACACAGAGTCATTTGATGGTAAAACATGACGTCAGTTCCTATGATGAATATAATCATCAACCTAGAGCAAAGAAGTAATAGTTTCCTTCCCGAATATTTTTCTTTCCACACCTTTGGCATGGCAGGAAAATTAAAGACCCTCAGCACTGACTCTGATATTTGTCAATGGAAGGAAATAATGAATGTTACCAATAATTGTACTTGTGGCACTAGGTGTCTGGAAAAATAACCTTTACCAAAGCCTTTTCTGTTGAATTTCTGGCCCATTCCAATAATTTTTACTTCGTATTTTCATCAGATCATATTCTGCTACTCACGTTCTGCTCAAATGCGTTAATATTGTTTCCACAATAAAAGTGACTTTCAAAGAAGTATTGACATGTTTTCTCTGTATCTTTTTCATTAAACGTTACCAAGCCTGCTGTAGAACATGCTAGCAACCTCTTGGTTTGCTAGTGCAGGTTTTGGTTCTTAAGTGTATTAAAATGCAGCGGAAAACTATCTGTTTCAAAAGTACTTGCTAATTATTATATATTTAGCATTTTATCAGGATTTTAACATTTGGGTCTAAAAATTCAGATGCTTTACTATACTTTGATACATTTATTTTTACAGAAATTTTGCAATTAAGTTAACATTAGCATAATTCTTTTCTTTTTACTGCCAAGGCACATGCTTTTAGCTAGCCTGTAACCTCATCTATTGCACAGTAATTACAGACTATGCAATAGCTTAAGAGTATTTACATAAGCTGGTCAAACACAGTAAACAATCAGCAAAATTTTAATAACATCAGATTAAATCTTGAAGTTATTAATTCACTCTTAGTCAGGACTTACATGTATAAACATTTGAGGAAGTGATTGCAAAGAGTAGGTGATGACCTCAAGATTTCACCCAACACTAACAGATTTAGTCTGAGGTTTCTTCTTTGCAGTTATACACAACACAATCCCATCATCAATTAATCTGAATGTTTGCTTTAATATAGTCCTTTTATGGCTGAAGTTTGAAGATATTTCCTTGAACTAGATATATTTCAGTGGCTTAGTCTCATAATAAGTATTAAACATAACTTGACAATGTAGATTATCAGACTGAATGGTTTTAATAAACTTAATTTAGTGAAAAATTATAATTACTTCTTTTTTATTCAGAGCTTGAGTTCATGAAAGGGGAAAATTAGCTTTCTACATATGGCCATATCCCTATATCTCCAATTCAGAGAAAATTCCTGTTCAATGTAGTCTTGCCTGAGTGGGGGATGAATAGAGGTTTGACTGTGGTAAATATAGTGCCTAGAAAAATGATGTGTTTTCCTGCTGTTGCTATCAAGACAGTTACTGTTCAACATTGTACTTCATACTTAAATTGGCTTTGCCAGAGCATGGTAATGTTTATAAACTATCAGTACCCAATTTGTCTTATTTGTAAAGAATGGGGCAAAACTGATTCTTGGTTATTGTGAGTCAGCTGCTTTTTTTTTATTATTTTCCAAAGGTTATGACACCAGACTGTTTGTATCTCAGCTACCAGATGCATAAATGATTGAATTAGGAGAAGCAGGACTTTTTTTACTCTGAAGTTTAAGCAATAAGCTATTATTCACGAAGTGCATCAGATCAGAGATCTGCCACTGAAGAGTCTTTGAGAAGGGAGGTGTGGGTTGATACCAGGTCAAAAGAGATGCAAGTGAAAAAGCCCCAAGGATAAGTTCTCTAACAGAAACCCTAAACTTACCTGAGGACCAGTGTGTATCATCATCCATTACAGTTATCCCAGAGCTTTACATGGAGGAATTTAATCAAAGAAAGTCATTAGTAATTTATATTATGGATATGAGTTTGATAATGATTAAAAAAAAATTCTTGCCTTTTTGGATGTAGAGGAGTTTTAGCATGTGAGAAGTAGGTAAGTTCATACTTGGTTATTTAACTCCAGTTACTCTAACAAGTAAGTCTTTAGACTGCAGGTGGATTGCAAAGAGATTTCAGCAGTGTATTCAGCATATTGAGAAAACCCATTTTTCCGGCTAATGTTTTCCATTCTAAGTCAGTGTCATGCCAATGTTTGTGGTGATTCTCACAGAAATGCAGGGAATAGGCCGATGAGAGATCCTTTAGAAATCAAACCCTGTAAAGAATTTTATTAAAATGCATTGTACGCAGAGTCCAGTTCTCTATTGTTCCTCCCATTACATAGCCGCTGCAATGTGGGTTTGAAATTACCAAAGCTGAACTTTGGTAATTTCTGTCGGCATGGTTATGATGAGTAATGGCCATGTCAACACAGGCAGCTTATCCCACGCTTCAACCCCAGACTGCTTGCAGCCCCACCCAGGTGTCTCTTGGACCCCTAAAAATGCAAAACTGTTGTTTGAGCTCTGACCCTCTGGGAGCGTTGGCCAGTCCTCAAGAGCCAAGCCCTTGTACTCTGCATGGTATCCCTTGGCTGTCAAAAACCACCATGACTCATATCCAACTAAAGCAAGTAAATTGCCGTTGTGTGGAAATGGTGTATTGCCATTCCTTCCGGACAAGGAGTTAAGCTGTGTGCAAACATCCCTTCCCTGGTACCCAAGGTCCTGGCACAGGCAGGGCATTAAACTGCTCACACACGGTGTTTCTTCTGCCTTTCCTTCCCCAGAAAACCAAACTGCTTTTAGATAGCACAGTGTTCAAAAAAAGTAAGTTCATGTTCTGTAATGGTACTTCAGACTGATTTTTTTTTTCCTAAAAGTCTGCCATTTTAAAATACCGCACGTATATGTACATATGTAGAAGAGATCATATACATGTATAATCTCTTTTATTTACAAAGAAATTGTGTGTATACCTATGTGTGTGTCTGTAAATGAGCTCTCCTAATTTAAACGACTATGTGAAAGACTTGCTGGCATTTTGCTGTGGAGATAAAAGTAGGAAAGAAAGTAGCTTATTAACACCTGGAATATCGCCTGCCATCTGGAGAGACTCAACCCACACTGGAGATGTAAGGTTTGGACACAAATTTCTGGTGTGTGATCCCAGACCTCAAGCTCTATCAGTCAGAGGCATGTCTTGTAGTTCTAGCCAGCATTTTACACCCATTTGGCACCAGTACAAAGGCCTACAAAAGGTGGGAGCAATAGGGAATTAGTCCCACTGAGCTTAATAAAAACGCAGGGAGGGGAAAAAGTCATAGTTCATTTGTGGAGCCCTGAGATAAGTAGGTTTTTTATAACATAGAAATGTTCTGGGACGTGCCAGTATAAAACAAAAGAGCTCTAGGACAGCCAAGAGGAAAGTATACAACAAAAATAAAAACATATGGAGGCATTTAAAAACAAGCTAAAATTTGTCTTCTACAAACCCCCAAACACGCGCTCCCCTGTTCTTCCTGCAGCTTGCAAGGAAAGGGTGGTTCTGGGTTTCCTCTCCAGATGGAGAGCTCAGCAGCGTATTCCCATTCCAGCACTTCTTCCAAATCTGCCACATTATCCTGCTTTCTCTAACACCTGCTACAAAATATCTCACACTTGTTCTGTCTCGCTCAAGGTACAGGAGAAAAAGGACCCTGGCACCATCAAAGGTTGTGCCCAACGCCGCAACCGACACTCCCAAAGGAGCCATCCCCACCGCCTTAGCACTGTTTGCAGAGGGGCGTTTGTGTCGTGGACACCATCCAGGGAACAGCAGCAGAAGTACACATGCTGACACCTTGAATTTGGTGTGAATGGATGGATTTGTGGAATTCCTCTGGCCAGCCTTTCTTTTATGGTTTGCTTTTTCATGATAGATGACGTTTTAGAGATGGAGTGCTGCTGCCGTTGCACACGAGTAGCCTGTGGCAATGGGCAAGGAGGAGGCTTTTCCAAGCCTCACACAAGGAAATGAATTAAAAATGAAAACCATGGTAGCTGTCACATGTTTGTGTTCAGGTGGCTTATTGGGATGTAGCCTATTGTGACACCACAAAATCCATTACATACATCTGTGGTTGTTCAATGTCACACAGCTTTCATTAAACATGTGTTGGCTGAGGTTCTTCTGTCCTTCCAGATTCAGTCTGGTTCATGAAGACCACGAATCTCAGTCAAGATCCTTCCTTGCCCTACTCCTGGTCAAAAGTGGAAGACCCTGGAAGCTGTTTTATCCCACCTCAACTAACAGGGTCTCCAAAGGCCCATGGACAAGCTTGGAATTGCCACAGCTTTGTTTCTGTCATGTTGGGGTCAAACCACATGTTCCAAAAAGGTTCATATTCAAAATGTTTTGTGACAGAAAAAAAAGGGGCATTACGGCTGCTGAATATGCGGCCTTAGGCCATGCTCCATAGCCTGACCTCCACTGCAAGCACCAGGTGGGAACACTGCAAAAGCAATGGAAGGTGTCTGGGCTGCCCCTTAGATGTAGCCTCCTTATCTTAGGCCATTAATTCAATTATGAATTACAGCAGCCAGCTAATAGACTAGGAATAGAATGGAATGGAATTTAATGGAACAGAACGGAATGGAACGCAATGGAACGGAACAGAGCAGAACAGAGCAGAGCAGAGCAGAGCAGAACAGAACAGAACAGAACAGACCTAGAATAGAACAGACCTAGAATAGAATAGAATAGAATAGAATAGAATAGAATAGAATAGAATAGAATAGAATAGAATAGAATAGAATAGAATAGAATAGAATAGAATAGAATAGAATAGAATAGAATAGAATAGAATAGAATAGAATAGAATAGAATAGAATAGAATAGAATAGAATAGAATAGAATAGAATAGAATAGAATAGAATAGAATAGAAAGAATATTTCAGTTGGAAGGGACCTACAGCAATCATTTAGTCAAACTACCTGACCACTTCAGGGATGACTAAAAGTTAAAGCATGTTTTAGGGCATTGTCCAAATGCCTCTTAAACACTCACAGGCTTGGGCATTGACCACTTCTAGTTCTAGCGTTTGACCACCCTTCCCAAAAAGAAAGGCTTCCTAACGCCCAGTCTAAACCTCCCCAGCACAGCTTTAAACCATTCCCATGCATCCTGTCACTGGATCCCAGAAGAAGACCTCAGCACCTCATTTTCCACATCTCCTCCTCAGGAAGCTGTAGAGGACAATGAGGTTGCCCCTCAGCCTCCTTTTCTCCAAACTAGACAAACACAGAGCCCTCAGCCACTCCTCATGGGGTGTGCCTTCCAGCCCTTTGCCCAGCTTTGCTGCCCAGCATGGGGTAGTCTGTCTGGAGAGCAGGGTGCAAGCTGCAAGCAGCAATACAGCTGAACTGTAGACCAAGAAGGAGCATACTGGATCTTGCCATCTCTGGTTGGTTGCCCTGTACTTGATTGTCCAAGAGTGGGTCCTTAAAAATGGACATTGACTTAAAGAACCACAACAGAGCTGCTGCAAAGATCAAGGATAAAGAGGCAGAGCTGTGCATTATATGGGAATGGTTAATAATAGATTGAATAAAACAAGTTGGCCTCTTTTGCTTTCCAAAACTGAGACAATTGTCGGCAATAGACTCACCATGCTAAGGCACAAATTTCCCAAAGGAGCCCAAGGGCTGTGCTCCTGCCTGCTATTAGTACTGATCTGTACAAGACCTGTCACGTAAAACAGAGCAGCCAAGAGCTGTCTGGTGCTCCCCATGAGCACCATCTCCATCCTGGTGGCAGTTGTTTACACATCGGCCTTGAGGAGTAGGTCCGCCACAACTATGGATCCCAAAGTGAAGGTCGTGTTCTCTGTTCAGGGGTTAAAAGGCAGTGAGGTGGACATGAAAAACATTTCAAGATGCATGAGATAAGTGCTTTAATAAAATATACTGATTTGGGGAAATTAAGTTCTGGTATTATTCCAGTTTTCCTGAAAAATGGTTGTTTCCATATTAACCATTTCTAGATATCAAACAAACCTTTATCCCACTGATAAGAAATGTGTGTACTGTTACATTTTCTATCCACAATCACATGGAGAAATACAAAGATGTAAACTATTTTATCTATTTAACATTAGATATTAGATTTTTCAGTACTTCCACCACCCCACAGAAATTATATTCACACAGTACAAAAAAATTCAAACAATAGTAATAGCGGGAGGGGGGGGGAATCTGTTTTTCTTTTTTTTTTTTTTTTAACTTGGTGTTAACTTAATGATATGTGACATTGCTATCAGTGCAGTGCAATAAAAATGAAATGGTACCCAATGTGCACAGACACTATGGAAATTTCAAATGACAACAGCAACAACAAAAATTATACTTTCCCTTTCCTTTCCTATACCCTTTGCATTAACGTAAGGATATGTGACTTTGCTATCCATGCACTGCAATAAAAATGAAATTGGTGGCCAATGTGCCCAGACAGAGCCTTCAAATAAAACAAAAATAAAATTATACTCCTTTGCATCATGTAAAGGATACAGACGCGAGGCACAAATTTCACTTTGCTGCCACATCACAAATAATATGCCAGCTGAGAACCTATATTTCTTTCTCATCATGAGGGAGAAAAAAAATGTACTTCGGAACAATTTTTTTTTTAATTTCTCTTCATTTTATAAACACTAAAAAATGTGTTTTAAAACAGTTTCTTATATTAGACTCATTGTGTTTATACATTTCCTAAATGAATGCTTTTTTGGTAACATGTTTGTGTCTAACATTACTCATATAAATAAAAATATACAGTCATTTTATGGGATAATAGGCAAACAGACATCTGCATGCAACATTTCCCTCATTAGATGTTATCATGTTAGCATATTTTTATGACTTTGCTGCAAAATACAATGTGCTGATTTGAAACCTTATTAAATATAACTTATTATGTATGTTAACAACCCAAATGCTTTAGTTATGCTTGGAGAACTGTTTATTAAAGGAGTAGTTAACACTGCTGTAGTTTGAGGCAATGTGACCTGGAGGAATATGCCCACAGACACTACAGGAGCAAGAGCAGCAGCTCCTCATCTATGATCAGTGAACTGCTGATGGTCTGCAGATCCCTTCTTTGAGACGACAGGACAGCCGTCTGACTGTCCTTGTTTGCAGCTACCAAACCACATTGCAACTAATTAGGCATATATTAGGTGCCTTAGCATTATTTTTCCAGTGAGCAGTTTTCATCATTAACACGAAGATGCACAGTTGTTATCAAAAAGAGCCAGTGGAATGCAGTTGTCCAAAAGACCATAGTTTTTTAGAAAATCTGAACTCCACTTCAAAACACCAGTAAATGGAAGACACCGGTCTGGAGGACTCGGAGCAAGGAACACTCCCAGTCTGAGTAGAGGGGGCTCCATCTTCAGGTGCTGCAAACCAGTTGCTGTAATGGTTTAATTAAGATGAGCACAAGTGCCACGGTTAAACACCCTCGTCGGAAAAGGAGAAAGTGATGGAGAGTTCAGCCACTGGCAGCACCAGGCCAAGGAGCCAATGGCACATGAGCAGATGAGGGTATCTGCTGGTTTCATTTACTTTGGGATGCATACAGCCAACAGAGCAAAAATCAAAGAATCAGATGGGTTGATAATCTGGCCCCAAAAATACACAGTCGCTGCTCGATTGCTGTCACATCATGCTACGAAAGTACCAGGCAAGCCAAGCTGTGGGGACCAGAAACTACCGAGGAAGTGATTTACGCAATGGTTACTCTGAACAAACTGTCCGTTCTACTCTGAATGTATTTAAAGGCTTTCTTCGCAGTGATTGTAAGAACGAAATGAGTCCTCCAAACCATTAGTGCTTTCAGCTGGGTTTGATCAAACTGTTACACCCTCCATGCCGGGGCTCTGAAAGATGAATGCATAATTGAGAAATTTTCTCTTCTAGAATATTTCTCAAATCCAACAACAAAAGAGTTTAATCAGAAAGTTACTCCCTTTTCAGGGATAGTTCTGCCATGGCTGTTTGGATAAAATGACTGGAAATCAGAGCTACAGTCATTTAAATAATCTGTTAAAAAGCTATTACGTTTCCTTAATGCTAGTTATTTTTAAATGGTTCTTGGTTTGATTCGTGAACAATACATGAATGGTACATGGTTCACATGGGCAATTTTTATTAAGCACTTATCCCAAAAAGAATGTCAACTGGGTGAAACCCATTGTATACTGCAGCATTTTCACTTTTTTTTTTTTTTTTTTAATAACATGCGTTAAGGTTCAACCTCTTATAGACCAAAGTTGACAGGGAACTTGGGCCTGCTGCAGAAGATCAAGGAGCCAGCAGAGGCTGAAAGATATTATATAGGTAATTGTAAAGACCTTGCTGCAGTTCGAGTGCTTTTGAAGTTCTGTAATGACTTTCTGCTATCAGAAACTGTCAGGTTTAATTGAAGTCAAAGCTTGCTACTTAATCATGAGATCCATAAGTGTGTAAATATTAGTGCTGCTGCTAAGCAATGAATCACCTTAGTATTAATTAGGGAAAAAAAATGCTTTGCACTGCTTTAAGGGCACAGCACACAGTGGGCTGCACTGAGAGGTGCATTGGTGTGTTTGCAGGGAGGATCATGCAACTTCAGAGGATCAGGAGCTTCAGCTTTTAATTCCGTTTCTAACAGACTTGGTCTGGGCCCGGGGTAAGGTACTTTCCCCCCATACTACTGTTTCTCCATTGTTCCAGCTGTAACGGATGGATTTGGTGAATTATTACCCACCTGACTGGGATAGCACAAGAACTAAAAATTTCACCAGAAAGTTTCCTATAGTTTAAACTGTTCAAATATTCCAGCAGTTTGAAGTTCAGTGTAATACGTAGTATGCAAGCACAAAGACAGTCACCTAAGGCTTCGTGACACTGGTGGCTAACGTACCCATACTTCCTATGCACAGCCAATGTGGGGATGATTTTACAAGAAGAGTTATTGCTAATTGCCATTTTGAAACAAACAACATATTGCCAGTTGAGCAATATGATCAAAATCCAAAGCATTGTTTCTGCTGTGTTATAAAAGAACTTGGATTATGCAATTCAGTGCCAAAGTGACTTAGATCTGCTTAAAGACTTCTAAATTATGGTAAGCATTTAAACTGATAAGCAGAGATTAAATATGGGTTACAATAGGATTAATGAATATCAGGGTCTTAAGTTACCTATTTACAATCACATTTAAAAGTAGAACTACAGCTGTTAGTTACAGTCAGGGTACGCTTCAGACTGGACAGTAGCAGTGAAGTGACGTGTCTACAGAGCCTCTCGCTTGATCTGAAGAACTCCTGGGATGCAAATTTTCAGTTTTGAAGATCATCTAGTTGAAGTGCATCCACTTTTCAAAGTTTTGCAGCAACCTTAACACAAGTTTTAGCACACGGCACTCTTACAACTCTACTACACGCTGCATACCAAAGAGTTGCCCTGGGGGGAAAAAAATGGTGTGGTTAGGATCCTAGCTAAGTGTACTTCTAGGATTCATTAAATTTTAATGCATCCCAGTTGTACTTCATTTTGGGAAACTCTGCTTCTTTTATTGTTGGGTTACCCGGGCCCATAATCAGGTCCTTAATATGTTCAACAAAGCATCAGGATGCATGAAATATCTTACCAGATAATCCTCTTTGGAATCCACAGTTCAGTTATTAAGTATTTCTTTCACTAATCTCTGTAATCCTCTGTTGATATAGGTCAGTAAAACAGTGGCTAAACCTCATATGATAAAACTGTCTAGATTTTGCAATCATTCCTTTTATATATTTTTTTTTATTTTTCTCAGCTGTTCTTTACTCCCAAAGGGATGCAACCATCATTATAGATGTTGCACATGGCAGCTCCCAGGAACCATGGGGAAGGTCTCTACACCAGTATGTCAGCCAAGAGCTGAGATCCATCAGCAAACTTGAGACATATTCAGAAAATGTATGTGAGAGTCAAGACCAGGATTATATGCTGTTTGATAACTGAGACGACATTAGCTTACTAGTGTTCGCAGCCACTGGATTAGCAATCAGTGTTAAATCTTCACATGCAATGAAAGTTAACAATGCTGGTTTTATATTGTCCCAAAAAAATCATCGAGTCTGTTTTCTCCTTTTGATTACAGTTCATTTAAGGGAAGAACGTTACTGCATGCTTTGAAAATGTTTTATGTGTCTTTGGCTGATAGAACACACAAAACGTTTGAATAGGCCCATTTATTTGAGCAGACGTATTAAATAATACTTTAAATGTGAACATGCGTGTCATAAATTTTGTAGTCTCTTTAAAGTAGGATAAATCTGTGTATTTAAAATAGTCTTTCTTCAAAGCCATCTTTTTCTTTTTCTTTTTTTTTCAAACAGTCATAAAGGAAACTCTGATTTGTGCTGCATGAACAATGCCAGCATCATCATTTTAATGTTATCCATATGGGCTTCTAATAATAGATAAGAGACTACATTTGTATTGTATGTCTTAGAGACATTTAAAATCTTGATAAGGAAAGGCTGATTTCATTGGCCCCACAGTTAAAGGAAAGCAGACCCTAATTAAAAGAATTCTGTTCTGAATTAACTAGTTTGACATGTGCTAATTGACAGTTCCTGTGAAATGGTTCTAATTAAAGTCAATATGTCTTTTTCAATTAAAAGGAAATTAAGAATATACTAATATACATTAACAACTTAATCTGCCTTCAATATCCCATACATCAGCTGCTTTTTTTCTAATGTTATTGGAGAACCATCTGACATGCATATTCTACTGTTTGGTTATGGTATCTCATTATTACTCAACAAGAACACAGGCACTGGTGGATATCCCCTAGAGCAAGATGAGAACTTGCCTATACTCCACGCTTGCAATTCCTTTTCTCTAGCCTGGTAAAATGTAAACTCACCTTTCCACGCAGAAGAAAAAAATACTTTTCTAGTGACCAGAGATCTACTTATTAATTGTGCACTAGGGCAAGTATTGATGACTGTTCGGTGAATTCAAACTTTTACTAAAAGCCTTAGAAGTAACGGTGCACTGCTGGGCTGCCCTTTCATTATTTGGCCCAAGGAAAGGGAGATTTTTTACTTTGGAGAGACATCTCTCATGCTCTGTTTCAGAAGTGAATGCAGGGCAGAGTTCTCTGGTGGGAATGCTTTTAATTGTATATACAAGAAGAAAATAGAAAACATGCCTGCTTGGTAGAGCAGTGCTGAAAACCATCCCATTGTTGTTGCTGGAAATGTGACGTGTCTGTTTATAGCCGCAAAATTAAGTATTCAAATGTGCAGTTGACTTTTTGCTACCAACTCCAAGGATCTACTGCTACTGACTTTACTAACTAAAAAAGCTCCATCAAAAATATCAGTCTCCATGCCAATAAGATAGCTACCTTGAATTTACAGTGAACTATGAAGAATATTAACATCTGCTCATGTGAACTTTGTTATTGATTTTTCATAGTCTTTATTTTCCTGTTTGGGAAATAATAACGAAAAACTTCAGCCAATACATTTTGGAGAGTAGAGTCACCCAGGGAACAAGTAGAGTAATTGACTTTAAAAGGTAATTAGATAGCTGCTTTAAAAAAAATCTGCCTCATACAGGCTGTTAAGAACACAGTAAGAACACAATCTCACTTCTATTATAAATTTTGTATTTCAGGGAACACAACTTCAGCTATGAATATTCAGTCTGCTGAATTTATCATAAAAAGAATATATTATCTAGCCAGATTTTACCAAAGCTTGGCTTGACTCCAGCAGTCTACAACATTCAAGCGACTTTTAAATCATAACAAAAACATGTATCTTTTTTTCAAGAAGATGAAAATTCCACAAATAATCGTTTACTTCTACCTGTAATGTTATGAGACAAATTAAGTGACAGAGAATGGATTTTTGTAGCTCCAGAAACTGAAACAGAGGGTTGCTGAGAGCACAGCTAAGCCTCAGAAACTGTATAAAATGCTCTGGGAAGATTTGGGAGTTGTGGTGAGGTGTAATTTTTTACTTTTGTTTGAAGTTGTTGTTTTTCCTGGTGTTTGTTGAAATTCATATTCATTTTAAGAAGCGGCTAATATCCAAAATATTTCATACTATTGAAATAAAAATGACCACATTGCGTATTGTTGTCTGGTTCTGTTTAACAGAAAGAATACAGCCAGATTTTCAGGACTGTGCAACCAGATTCCATATAGGCAGCTACTTAATTCTTGCAAATGCAAATGCCAATGAAAGGTTTAAAACTTTGTCCCAAAGCATCTAGTGCACAACTCACAAGGCCTCATCTTAAAGCTAAAAACATTTTCTTGATCAGCCCTCTTAAATCCGTATAGATTGCTTACACAGAGCTGTGAATGTAAAGAGACGCTTGGGCTGAGCGTCTTGACTCTCACGCTAGACAACGCGTTTTAGCGAGTCATTGATGAGACCAAGGGCTTCAGAAAGTTTCTTACCCAGCTCCCCTCCCTCGTGCTGCCAGCGGGTCCCTGTGACTTTAAAGGAAGATTTTAAAGGGGAAAAGCATTCAGAGAACCTGAAATAAAGAAAGAGAGCAGCTGAGATATAGACCTTGAAACGGGGCTGTTTGGTTCTGCCAACCGGAGTTAAATACCCGGTTCCCCTGGAGGACCTGGGATAAAGAGCCTGATGTGTTATTTCAATATAAAAACTCTATCTGACCAAACCAGGCACTAAGCTAATCAGGTCCTAGAGACAACCATGTCCTAAGGAAAAATACTCATACATTTACAACAGAAATTCAAACCGTATCTTAACCATTTCTTTTATTTTAAACACAGAAAGCTCCATAGCAAGTGCGACTGGACTCTTTGATGCCATATCTTCGTGTCCATTGTAATCTTTTAATATCTCATTATCTAACCTGGGGATGGTATTTTCAGAGATCATTTATATGTGTGTCTAGGACTATATATGACTCACAGATACCATTCTTTTCTCAGTGTCGATTTTTAACTATTGCCTCAGTATGGAGCTGGTACAGATGCACCACTGAAGTAAGATTTTAAACATGTCTCTAAATTAGTAAATAAACAAATCTCTGGGAGACAGCAGAAATTCTGACTACTTGTATTCATTAAAATTCCATGGTACTCTGCACAAGAGGAATGCTAATCCTGGAGCCTAAACTGAGACCCAATCCCACAGGCCCTTAAAATGTGCTTAAAATAGAGTAAGACTATTTACAAGGTTCAGTTTATGGACCTAGGTGACTGCAGCTCAACAGTATTCTGCCTGTCCAAAATGCTACTTGATTTTCCACCAGCTGCATTATTCTTTCTTCTCTCGCCTCCTTTTGCTGTGGCTTTGCTGTAAACTGCTAGGAGCTTATTTCATGGATTCCGTATTTCAGCTGCATTTCATGCACAAGTGAGAGGACAAGGACAATGGTATGTGAAGCACTTGGAAAATTATTTTCCTCTTACTCCCCTTGCTAAGCCTGTTTCAGTATTTCAACCCCTTGCTCTATAACTGGGGAGAAAGGGGGAAAGAAGATGGAGCATAATATAAGAAACAGTTGGCTTGCATCTGAAAACACTTATGAATGAGTTCCACTTGACTCATAAAAGTAGTCATATTGATTTGAAAAAGCCACTGTTTGTTGGAACATGTCAGTGTAACGCATTTGCAGTACATGTAAGAAACTCCTTGTAATGCAAACGTTTACAGTGAGGTCGGTGCTGGGTAGGTCTGGAGTAATCCTTGGTCACACAAACAGTCTCAAAAGCCAAGGGGTCAGGTAGGAAGAGAAACACCTTATCCAGGTAAAGATCCTGCTTTATATAAGCGTTTTACTATTGTATAAAGAGTATCAATACTCTTTGGGAGATGGGGGGAGGGGGGAGGGCGATCATTGCATGAATCAAAGCAGTAAACTTGTGAACTACCTTCCTGTGGATGAAGGTCTAGACAGATTTCGGTGGAGTCTGACAGCCCTGAAAGTCAAAAACACAGTAAAACAAAAAAAAAAAAAAAAAAAAAAAATCCAGTTCCTACGAACCTTCCAGAATGCAGCTATCTTTGTCTTTGTATAAATAATTAGTGAAGCAGTCTTTCTGTTTATATCCAGCCTAGCTAGATAGAGCTGTTTGTGTGGGGAAGGAACTGCTGTGTTCTTGATGCAAGCCAAGCACATCCTATAAATTCTAGAGTCCAAGAAAAAATTTATCTTGGCAACAGGTCTGCTCGAGAAATCAGCATGTGGGACATGCAATGCTGTGGTCCATGTAAAAACCTCTGGTTAGCAAGTTTTTTCTCCTAAGCATCTGTCTTTCTTACCACTTTTCCCTCTTCCCCCCTTCCCTTCCACAGCACTTACTGTATGTAGTCACATTTTCCTAGCCATGAATGCTACGCCAGTTATACATCCTCCTAATACATACATTATGGAATGTGTTTGTTTTTGCTGTTAGAACAGATAAACATATTTTCAACATGGATTTGCTCATGAACTGAAAAACAAAGTCATGTGGGATGTTTTTAATATCTTGTTGGCTTCGCTATTGAGAACATTTGGCCCCAGGCAGCCTTCATTTACATACCATGCCCCACATCTTTTCTATTATTGTTAATTGAATATTCACATTTCAGTGTTCCTGATCCTGACCCCTATTTGCTTCACACATTCTTTTGTACTCAGTGGCATTAATTTTTCTGGCATTATTATTAACATTATCATGCAAATAATTATTTGTTAAAGTCTTCCCCTTTCACTGACAGCAAAAATGACTGAAAATTGGTAATGTGTCTGCCCCTGTTTCATACAAACAGGTAGATTAATACAGAAAATAACATGGCTTAGGAGGTGTACCGGTTCCCATTTTAAGCTCCTATATTTAAGTATTCAAATTTTTCTAACCTTTACTTTCAAGCCCTTAACTTTGGGCGAAGCTTTGTGGTCTTCACCTTTGCTCCAAGACACCTTTTTAAGTGAAAGCAAGAAGTTAACTAGAAAGATCTACATTTTTTTAACCATAACAAAAGTTTCATCCAAAATAACTAGCTGTAGGTAGTTGAAATATGGCATGGAGCAACTTTCCAAGAATCTTTCCTTCCACTACGACAGAGAAATCTAACTCGAAATGTGCCTTGATCCAGATTTTGACGGCTGTATTCAGATCGTATTGAGTGCACAGCCAGGGAAAACTGTGTGGAACACGTGCACGGGTGAGACAGTTGCTGAATGGAAAATGAACAGAAGTGGTAACAGTTAAGGAAGCCCATACCTGTCTTCATTGCCTTCTGCAGTGTGGCTGAAGGATTAGGAGAGCTCCTTGTAAATCCAGCAAGGAGCCATCCCATGGAGGTGACCTTCTAAGTGTTCTGCAGCTCCTAGTAAGTATGAAAATGAACATTCAAAACCAGGCAACGGATTGGATTCATACTACCCAAAATGATGGTTTATTCAACATTTGTGCCCTTGTGGACAGCAATGTGACTTTTCACCAGCCAAGGAGATGTAGAAAGGATTCAGTTCTGCATGGATTCATTCCCAGACCTTCCAGTCCTGCTCCAACCCAGACAACCAGTTGTAGACACGTACCACACCAGCATTACTTTATGAGCCTTGAAGCCACAAAGCAAAGGTTTTCTTCTGCGTCTTCCACCATTTTTCCTTACACCTGGGGAAAGTACACCTAAAAACCAAAACTGTAAGTGCATGTGGACTTCATGATAGTGTGCTTAACACTTGATAACTAACAAAGCTTACACTGGTGTTCACGCTTTCGAAAACAACGGTCAGGTAAAGTCTCTAAAGATCATCTCATGTACAATATGACAGTACACTTTTATTCATGTCCAGCCCCAGTCTTTCTGCTTGTAATGCATGCCTGACTGCTGTACCAGTGCACACTGGTGGCAACGGTGTTCATGTAGGTGCATCCATCTAGCTGTACGCCGTATATTAAAGAAGTGAGATGTCTGATCATCTATAAAAAGAGAACATGCTGAAGAGAGATCAGTGAGTGTGCCAGGCAGAGTCCAGTAAAAGTATATGAAAAGTATCCTGTAGAGAGTACTCGTACTTCTGATCACAGGTAACTTTAAAACAGATATCAGTGAAAGCAGACTGGCACTGTAAAGCTATTTAAAATGTGTAGGTACCTTTGTTCCATTGTCACAGAAATTGCACCTCCGTCTAACGCTCTGTTAAATTTTTTGGGTGGCTAATTTAGCTTCCATACCCATGATACCCAGGAGGGAGACCACACTGGTGACTGAGGCAGAAAAAATAGGCTGTAGAATTCAGGCACAACTCAGTCTGTTTTAGAAGTCGGTGAGAGAGTTTCCATGGACTTCAAAGGGTGTTGGCTCAGCACCCACCGTACTGTGAGAGCAGATCTCTGTGCAATACAAGAGCAATCAGAATCAGGCTCTAAACACAGAGATCTCTAAATCTAAAGCTAGAAACCTCATCTCCAGAATCAAAGTGCAGCTGTTTCTTGAGGTCACATCCATTTTCCCATGAACTGAGCAGCATTCATATAAACTCGTTATTTCTGAAAACAGGCACCTAACTCCTATGACCGCACATACACAAGCAAGTCTGGAAACTTCGGTGTAAGGCAGCAAGGACAAACAAGCATGCCATAATTCATGGGAAGGAATGGGTGTCCTGAAAGGATGGCCTTTTCTGTAGGCATTGCCATTCTGCTGGTGTGGTCCACCCCAGGCACACTAAATACTGCTTGTTCTCTAACGTTTGCATGATGTTTGTCTGTCTTCTCAAAGTTGTGGGAGTACGGTAAGAATATTACACTTTTTTTAGTGGAGAAACACCGCACATCTATGAAGCTAAAAGTTGATATAATCTCAAAGCCATCAAATTAAACACAGCAGAGGAGCTTCATCATGTTCTTGTTTGGGTAGCTGAGTTAACTGTTATGGCCTTGATCCACGAAATGCCTTCCCAAGCCAAAAAAGCAGCCCACTGACATCAGTTAAGCATGCATCTGTCTGTGCACAAATCAGATTGCAAGACTGGAGCCCTGAAGTGGTCTTAGAACAAGGCCAGATAATGGTCTTACGTGAGACCTCTTACTCAACCCAGCTGAAATCAATGGGGCTGCTGGATGGGGAAAGAAATTATTCACAAATGAGAGTGAGGAACTTCCAGCCTGACCTTTCATGTTCCGCATGGTTTGTGTATACGCTTATTGAAAATGAAATGTAATTTTATATTTTATAGTTTGAATCATATAGAATCAGCATAATTTATGCAGGATCCCACATGCCTGTTAAGTAGTCAGAATGCTTTTCATGAGGAGAAAGCATATATAAAGACAGATCTGAGATATCTATATGTGTATGCGTGCAACGAGCAGACCAAATTTACTGAGAATAACTTACTGGAAAGAAACTCTCTAGCTGTGACATTTTACACCAGTTTTCAGAACACAAGAGGACAATTTTTATACCTATCAATAA
Organism: Falco naumanni; assembly: GCF_017639655.2. Taxonomy (NCBI): domain Eukaryota; kingdom Metazoa; phylum Chordata; class Aves; order Falconiformes; family Falconidae; genus Falco; species Falco naumanni. Next base: position 6,866,702 of record NC_054080.1, read on the forward strand.
TTAACAGGGGTTTTGAAATTAGTTTCATTCCTTTCCCTGTTTTTTGGTAAACATGAAATTGCAGTTTGCTGGGATGATGGGGAAGCATTATCCTGCGGTTCCTGAAAGGCCAAGCTCAGCGATGTAAAATGACACAGGAGCATGTAGACGAGTTATGTCTGGGAGCGTGCGGCGAGCTGAGTGTGTGCCGGGAATGCTGAAGCAGGGACCGGCTTGGGTTGCAGCAGAGACGTGATATTGTGTTTGTTTAGGTCGGTGTGTGAAAGGTGAGCCCTCCCAGCCCTTTCATCACCGCAGCCCTGATTGAAACATCGCCTGCCCCGGACCCAGCGCAAGGTGTGCCTGCTCTGCAGGCAGCTGCCAATCTTTCAGCGAGCCGGTTTGCAGGTTGAGAGGGGACGCGTCCCCGTTTCCAGCATGCGGGTGAAAGATCGTGCTCTGGCAAATTAAACTGGAATGAATATCAAGTCCCTTCCCTGTGTTTATGTTATAGCTTCCTCCTTATCTCTGCATATGCTGCACAAGTGACAGCTCCCAGATCTGGGGTAGCCCCCATCTCAAAATATTCTTTCTCACTGCTGTAGAGGATACGTGCTTGTGTGTTTTGTTCTTGTTTCTCGAGAAAGGATCTATTTATTGCCCATGTATTTGAAGTGTACATGCATATATTCAGGCAGGAGCCAATGTACATTCATTGATGAAACATAAATCCCACTCCACATAGTCTGTGGAAAACATCTGCAGATTTTAATTAAACTCATGCATTGCAACCAGGGCTAGAGCCAGAATCTTTTAAAGAGTAGTGAAAAAGCAGCAGAAGAAGTGTATGGCAAAGCTATAGCCTAACAAATCAAAATGCCCTAAGAGCCTGTACACAAAGTACATGCACAAGCAATTGCATTAGTACAGTCCAAATTGCACATGATGAAGAAAGTACTCTGGGTTTTTGAAGAACAGCGTTTTCAGTCCTTTGCCAACGTGTTGTCTACAAATATCTCTATTTATTTTATGCACCTGCTATTTGGCATGGGATGCTCTACACAAATCATCTTGGCAAGAAAGGTAAAAAAAATAATAAAGGAAACAAGCTCAAGAAATAATACTGATCTCCAGTTAATCTTTAAGATTTTCACCAAACTAAATGGCAAAGTAAGGAAGCAAAGCACAGTGTTTTAACTTCAGTGCTAGAATATGGATGCATGTAAAAGTGTACATTATTATTATAGAGAGCCTTGTGATCATTCTCTGTGTTTCTCTTTGCAGCCATAAGATGAGGGGGTGATCACCAGTGGGAAATGAACAGTCACTGCGGTATCAGATTGGGCTGGAATCTGTCATACTTGGAAACCAGTGTGAATAGCGTGGTCTTACACCCAGAATAAGAAAGGAACATTAAAGTTCTGGTTGGGTAAAATGTTCCCCAGATAAGAATAAAGCAAGACCACTCAGTTCTTGGCATGTGTTTAAATGTATTTTGACATTTCATATAGCTTAAGGTTATATATCTCCTTAAAATTTTGCTGTTGTCTCTTCGTTTGTTTGGTTTTATGAAAAAAAAAAAAAAGCACTAAAGTAAAAAAAAAAAATAGCTGGATATTTGCAAATTGCTCAGGACTCTCTCCAAATACTCAGTGACTTATTAGTGGTAATCTACAGTAAATTCTAAAAAAAAAAAATCTAAAAAATACACTAAAAATCTACAGTAAAAAGTACATGCCAAGCCATGGTCCTTAGGAACTCAGTCCTTTGTAACATAGGGCCTTTGTTGTAAGTTATTCAGATGGAGGAGGCACAGCCCTTTCCAGAATGCACCACACACAAACAAGCCCTAACACAATTTATTTTGCATCAATATATTAAGTAACTTTTTACTGATACCAGATTTAAGCTAAGATAATATCTGTTAGTATGGGAAGAGGTTGTAATGGTTTAATCTAGAAAAATAATTATACTTGATTGAGGTACTGTTCTTTCAAAAGAGGTTAATTATATATTCCCTTTTATCCCCCCTCCAAAGTGACAAATTATAAAGTGAATTAATCAAAGCAGAAGTTAGGGTCACCTTGACACATACTTTTCTGTCAGCCTCGTTGATGTCAACAGATGTGTAGAGCAACTGCAGACCACCAGCTGATCCGCAGGGTAGGTCAGGGATGAGCATCGTACTCTAAATTCCCTGTATGGTGCTGGCTGTTACAGTCATAATTGGTCTTTGTGATCTTGACACACAAACAGACTTTCTAGTCAGGGCTAACTTTTCTTGTAAGGAAACCATAGTTTTAGCAACAGTGGTTGAGCGCTTGTCTCTTTATGTGCCTTTTGTGGCCATATTGCTTTGAGGCATTGGTGACCTTAGCTGCCTGAGATAAGGAACAAATTTCTCCAGTGAAGAAATTTGCAAATTTTACTTGGAAAGCTTAAACCACTTGGGCACCAACAGGGCCATAATTTCACCTGGACTTGCCATTATTGACCCTTCTAGTGCTGTACAACCTTGATGTGTAGAAACAGTTAAAGTCAGGTTTTCTCCCCAGAATGCATGTGCATATGGCAAAACACACTTGGAACATTTCTTACATACATCTATTAACCTTTGACCACAAGCCAGGAACCGAAAACAAGCTAGAAAGGATCCCGACAAGTCTAGTATCTCCCCTGAGCCTAATCTTAGTATACTGAGCCCAGCCTAGTATCTCTCCTTAGCATTCTCACTACACCTAGTCCAGCCCTTTGGCAGAATTTCTAAGGATTTTCAGGAATACAGGATCAAGCTGTTGTCTGCAGCCTAGGGCCTTGTGCTGTCTCTCTCAGCTACTGTCATACATGAAATGATATCACAACCTTTTGAAACTTTTTCATGTCTTTTGGGAGATGCTTAGGTACTACCATAAAATGTTATAAAACTTACCTTTATTTGACAGGGACTTTGTTTTATACTGCTTATAGAAATATCTAGCTGTAAAAAATGTGTGGGACTCAACTCACCCACCTTTAACTGTCTGAAATTTAGTTCTTCTCATCTATAAGTATTTATTTCCCTCCATGGAAATAAAAGGGCAGGAAACAAAGAGTGATTAAGTAGAGCTGGTGTCTTGATTTCAGGCTGGGTACCCAACCAAATCCTCTTTGTCTAAAAGAGATTTCTCCAGCTGGGCAGGACTGTCACAATGTACTGTAGGTGTCTTTCCTTCTCCCATTGTCATTTTGAACTGGTAATTTTTTTCAAAGGTTTCATGTGTGTAGAAGGCTTAGAAATAGAGAGCGGTTCAGGGAATATAAAACAAGGGATTATCTAACTTCTACACTGTGCTTTGCTTCATGAAGGGGATGGAGGGAACAAGGGTCATCAGTGGAGCACAGATCCTCTTTGGGCTTCCACCCTTGTGCAAGAAGGAGATCAGTCTGGCATACAGGTTCACATCCTAACTATTTGATCAGTACAGGAAAGTGAACTAAGGACAACTTTTGCTTTATCCTGTCAGCATCTCCTGGACAACTTTGGAAACCAAAGTAAACAAGTTTCATGTACTTTGTTGTTCGAGAGCTGTTTACCCCAAACTGTGTGTGTCTGATTGAACAAACCCATAAAGCTGCAGCCACCATATAGGGACCACACGTAAATTACATTCTCTATTCCCAGCACCCAGGTTGAAAAAATAACTTCACTCTTTCTGGAAAGGAAAAAAAGGAAATCCATCATTCATTAAAAAAGCTATCTGCTACGAATTACTCAGTTATAGATACCCTCCACAATATCTTTCCTTAATGGCAAATGTTTTAGAAGCAGAACGAGATTTTTTTTAAAAAGTCTAGGAGGATAAAAAAAATATATAAAGTAACCTAATTTTAGAGCATCTGGGGAAATCCTTAGCCCTGAGTTGCCTGTCTCTGCTCTGCTGCAGCTCAGATCTGTATATGTCTCCCTGAAGCTGACATCCAACCCCATGTCTCCAAAAACATGCAGCGCTGTCTTCCATGTTGACACTGTTTTATAACTGACTCGGGGATTAGGACTGATCCTCTGATGTTTTGGGTGAATGACTGAACTACTGGTTTATGCAAAACCCGGCTGTATTCCCAAGCCATCCCACCCTGCCTCATTCCCTCTCACTTTCTGTCCCAGCTCATAAAAATATGTTCTCAGAGAAATTAAACTGGTCTGGGACCAAGATGGAAAAGCCAACAAGAAAGCAAGCCTGGCTCCCAGGACAGTGCACAGACCTGCTCACACCTTACTCCCACAGCAAAATTATCAAATTTCTCTGGCAGGCAAGTATTCGCTCCATCTGCAATTTTCTGAAATTCTGGTACTGGAGACATTTAATCAGCTGCATGCACTTACACATAGGTTAATAAAGGAGGACAGATGAAAAGCCACAATGTAAATCAATGGCAGAGTTTGAGTCATCTTTCTCACAGGAATGTTGGCCACGTCTTCGGGTAGGATGCAAGCAGGGAGATCCACCTTGGGTGCTCGTCTGGAAGTAAATCTCACTGCTTTAGGGTGAAAGGAGGAAAGTGGAGGGGAAAGGTCCTTCCCCTGCAATCCCACAGCTTTGCTTTGGGGGACAACTGTGAAAAACTGTCAAAAGTGTCCTGTCAAAATACCCAAGTCCTACATCCACAGCAGCCAAGGCATGTCTAACTGTACATATGAGAAGCTCTCCCTTGCTTCATTCAAGTAAAAAAAAAGAAGTTGTTTTTTTTTTTCCTAGGACAATGCAGATAAGGATGGGGTTTAAGTAGCAAAAGATTTAGAGAACTGTAAAGCATGAGGAAGTTACAGCCTGAAACTTTCTGACTTAGTCACCGTAGTAAATTGTATCTGAATGTTTTTTTCCTTTTTCCTCCAATTATTCAGTGTAGCACTTCCACTGGTAAAATTTATACATGCCATGCAAGCCAACAGAGGTGAGGGCAAACAGCAAAGCCCATCTATTCTCATAAGCTTGCATGGGACTGCTTGATATTTTGCTGCCTTTTGGCTGGGATGGCGTTTGGCTTTGCTGGTATCGAGTGAGGGACACTGCGAGCATTATTAACAGCCCCCAGTCACACAGACGCCTCTGAAGCAAAGGCGGTTCATGGTTCCACTATTGCTTATTTTATGAGAAGCTTGTTAATGCTTTTATTCATTGTGTACTTCAGGCCAAAGGACAAATGTACACTTGTTTATATGAAAAGTCAGTCTCTGTCTACAATAGCTTGTATTTCACACACACAGAGACACATACACACACACCAGAAAACAACGCAAATCTAGGCTCAGTGACAATAAAAAAAAAAAAAATTAAAAAGAGCCCTTAATTTTGGAAATAATCCAAGAATTTCAAGCTGTGTTTCTCCATTCACTTCATCCTACCCAACTCACACAGAGCACAGCCCTACCAACTCTAGAACTCCGCCACAGGTGAAACCAGCCTGCCTGCCATGCTGCCCACATGGAAGCTGCCAGAACTGCACCTGCCCCTGGCAGAAGTAAGGCTGGCACCAGCTCAGCACCACCAAAACTCTATATTCCTCAGAGTGAAGACCCAAGTACTTTTCAAGGCTTTATTCATGGGAAAGGGCTTATCCTTCCTGTTGGCACTCCTCACCTACAGGTCTGGACTCTTTCATTAGTAGTAGGTGAGTTTCCCTCCTTAGGTGAGATGCTCAAACTTCCAAAATGTTTATTTGCTTTCTCTGATTTTTATTCCCCCAGGTTCAAACTTGCTCAGTGAAAATAATGGACAGAGATCTAAAATGGAATAAGTAATTGCCTGATAGCTCCTTGCTAACTCTTTAAAGTGCTGTGCAGCTGCTGATGTAATGTTTGTGCTGGCATCGCGGAGTGGAGCCCTGGGAATAAGGAATCTGATTTCAGAGAAACAAGAGCTAGCTTCAAAGAAGTGAGCAACTCTCCCCAGCTGATAGAACTTTTACTGAAGGAAAACAACAATGAAGTAAGAAACACACCAGCAATATCTCCTGTTACTCCTCTGCAATCCTTTTCAAAACTTTCTTCTCATTTATCTGATTATGCACTTCCATTTCTAAATTCTCCCTTGTGGGGTTTTACCTTTTCTGTTAGTTTAGGTGTTTGATTGTAGATTTCAGTGTGAGACCACATCACTTCAAAGCACATTATATTAGCTATTAAAGGGGGGGGGGGGGTGGGGGGGGTGGGGGGGTGAGGGGGGGGGGGAACTCCTGTAATTGCAATATATCCTTGGAGGTCTCTCCAGAATGGGAAACCAATTTGAGGTCTATTAGATACAATTTTTTCTTTAATATAGATTAAAAGGGTATTATCCTGTAATAATGAGCTAGTCCAGTTTTTGTTCACTGGTGCTACAGTATTTAAATACTACAGCTAATCTAGTCTCATCGTATTTATCCAGGAATGAGCTGGCTGAAATAAACACTTTGGCCACCAAAGTATGTGCTTGGCATTTCAAGAAAAGGCTGAAAAACACAGGGTGCAAGAGGCTATGTGGAAAGCTTGTGTATTTTAAAATTTGCTTTTTCAAACAAAAAAGAGGAAAAGAAGCAGTCTTTGCAGGCCCAACCCTCCTCTGGTTTCACCTAATACCAGTTTGGCAGCTTTCTTTAAAAGTAAGTCCAGATTCTCACAGCTGCAGATCTAGTCACTTCTACGGTGAAAATTCCTGGGCTGAACAAAATCAATATACCTACACCAGTTATGTCATTCCAATTTACACCAGCCAAAGCACTGTTTATGAGCAGACCTCCCAATCCACATTATTGACGTGCAATAACAACTCTGCCTTTCACTTATGGAAGATTTTTCTTTTTTCTCTTAAGTTTCCAAGCACAATTTCCTGACACTAATAGGTTGGGATATTTCCGTGGGAAGGCTCTGTGAAAGTTGTTCTTTGAGCAGGGAGAGAGCAGCACCGGTTTGTTTAGTTATTCTGAGTGTATGATGGATGAAATGTCAGAAATAATTCCACAGGCTGCTGATGCCTAATCCCAGAGGACAAATGCCTGCATTTGAAATCCCACTGCAGGTTTAATTTGCCCAAATGACACCCCGTTGCAACACCTTTTGTTACTTTTGCAAACAGTAATGAAGTAATGCTGACAAATTGTAAACCAAAAGCAAAAGGACTATGGAATTATTAAATATCACCCACACCTAAATTTAGCTGGTAAATTTGTATGGTGGAAAGAGTTTTCAGTAGGAAATACCTTCTCAACTCCCCATCACTTGAGACACTGAACATCTTTGGACTGCAAAAACTTTGGTGGTACCTGAGGGCACGAGGACACCTGGGAGCCCAGTCGATGCTTAATAAAGCATGGTGGATGTAAAGATGGTGGGCTTG